>NC_064853.1:14293662-14493662 GCF_024139225.1 Suncus etruscus
GGTGCTCCTGGCTAGGAGAGCGCCCCTGGTGGGCACAGGGGATTATGTGGGATGCCGGGATTTGAGCCACCGTCCTTCTGCAGGAAGGACAGATGCCTTGCCTCTATGCTATCTCTCCCAACCCCACTTTATTCCTTTAATTATGTCTTTTATTTAATCTTTTTTTTAAAAAAAAAGAAAATTTTTTTCTTTAGATATGTGTGAGCATATATATTTTTAGTTTTTGTCTTGTGTCTGTTTTCTTCTCTCTCCACCCCCAAATCCACCAGCAATATAATGTAACACCGCTTCTTCCTTCAAAGGCATATTAAAAAAGGGGGAAATTTGATGTGTAAAAACAAGCTCTTATCTACTAGGAATAAGAACTTATACTTTTTTACAACACAGGGGCATCTCCCACCCTGAGCGTTTGTCATGTGGAACCAACTTAGACCCCAGGGAACTAAGCACTGACTGTCCAGCCCTGACTCCTGGATCCCAGACATAGAAATAATAGAGTTCTCCACAACAGCTCCAGGAACCAAATCCCCTCCAGGACATCCATAATGCTGCTCTGACACCAACATGTGCCAGTTCTAAATTGATAACCTGACAACAAATGGGAACAACTTGATCCAAGAGCAAGTTGTCCTTCCTCACCAGCCAACCATAAGACAAAATCAGAAGACATGTCACCCTTTGATCTGTGCAAAAGCCAAGGTTGCTATATACAGATGACTGTTTTTTACAACCAGGACTGGACAGTACGCATCCCGGGACCACCACCACCGCCACCACCACCACCAACAACAAAAAGCACTAGCCTAGCTTTTGGTCTACGATCTGTTCAACAAACAAGATCTCCAATTCCAGAGGTCTGACTGAGACAATCGCAACTGAATGGGTCTTCCGGAAGCATAATGAAAGACTTTATCCCAGGCTTCATCCTAGGGGCAACGTAATGACCAAGACCACCAACTACAGAAGATGGATTAAAACAACACCGAAGAAGCAGAACTGCTAGAACCACAAAGAAAGACTTCATCATAAGCTCCATTTCTTGAGCTGTACAGAGATCTCTAGATACAGAGGTCCTATTTTACCATCCATGACGGAGCAGAAGTCTTCTATACAGCAAATAAGCACAGAGGGGAGAGTAAATGATCATGCAAGGAGTCTATAGTTAATCCCATGACAGTACACTTCAGAGGGGGAGAAACCCTGTAGCCTAGGCCAAGGGAATTCCCTCTATAATATCCCCAATAGTTACTGTGTCTATGCAGGGAAAAAAAAAGCACAAAATAATCATTTTTCCACATATATATTATTGATTGATTGATTTTTATTGACATCTTTATTTTGGTGTAGATATTGAACTTGATGTCTCCAATTTTATTTTATCTTTCTCTTTCTTTTTGTACTCCAGCATGGTTTGATTTCAGAACCGAGACTATTGTGTGGTGCTTGTCTTTATTGCTGTAGTGCTCACTGGATATTTAATTTGATATTTCTTTCTGTATTGATATGGTGTTTCAATTACCTTTTTCATGTCCTCATTCAAACTGAGCTTGAAAGCCTCTAGAAGGACTCTGCCATTTTCAGCTTATTTTATTTATTTTTAATTTTTTTAATTTTTTCTTATTTTTTACTCCATTCTATTGCTTTTTCTTTCCTTCAAACAAAACCACATAACTCGAATTATCGAGGTCCACCTCTCAAATAGAGGGGGAAACAAGGGAGGGTACCAAGACCAAACAGATATATGATCACTAATAGTAAGTTAGACAAAGAGGGGACCACCTACTTTAGCAGCCCAGGGGATGGTGGTGGGGGATATGGGTTGCAGAAAGGAAACAGGGAAGGGGGGAGGACAAATTTGATGATGGGTGTTCCCATGATTCAATGTTAATATGTACTTAAAATATTACTTAAAATACTTAAAATATGTAAGCCAATATGATCAAAATAAAAATTTAAAAAATTAAAAATTAAAAATTAAAAAAAAGAAATTGATCTAGTTAAAATGAGGATATTGGGTTGGAAATCCATAGATAAAGTAAATTTGGGGATAAGATGAGAAGAATAATAGGGAAGAATATAAAGGCATAAACTGGGATGATGCAATTAAAACTCAAAGAACACCAAGAATGTGGTTAAGTAATTCTAAGAAGAGAAAAACTCTTAACTGGAAAGATCTTGGCAACAGTTTGATGTGGACTTTACAACCTTCTGAAGTGGAAGGACTAAACATTTTTGTTATTTAAGTAACATTTTATTAATACTTAAGCCATGCTATTTAAGAAAATTAGCAATGAGTTTGTGACACTAATTTCTCAGTGAGTTACAGCAGCCTCTGCAAACCTAGACATCAAACGATTAATTCATAGCTCTCTAAATTTGCCCACCTGAAGCCTGAATTCTGATTTTAGGACAAAATGATAATGTTTGGCAATCTTCTCCACATATGATCATCTGACCCTAGTATTACCTTTGAACAAGATAGAAAAAACTCAGCTGATTTAAGTATGACTTTCAGAATTAATGGATTCATCACTGTTGCTATTGGTTCAGAAAAAATATAATGGTTGCTCCAATTTAAAATTATTTCTGAAAAATAAGAATTAGTCTGGGGAGATACTTAGTGGGAGGGAGCCCTGGGTTCAATCCTTGACACCATATAGTCCCCTGAGCATTATCCTCAATGACAAAACCCTGCCCACACCCCAGCAACCACATCAGAAATAGAAATACACTCCCCAGCACCACCAGATGTAGCCCAAGATCCCCCCAAAGTAAATAAAAAATAAAAAAAATAATTACAACAATTCAAGAAAGTTGTCTAATTTGGCATTGTTATCAATAGCATATACACCAGGTGGAAATGTCATATAATAACATATTTCCTAAAATGAAGGTAATAAAAATTATTTAATTTCCCATAAATTTTAATGGGGAAAAGTATATAGCGATCTATAAATTATATACAGTATTTCTCTGGCTCATGACCAGAACACCAGACATGTATAATAATGATGAAAGCAGTTCTTTGGGTAAGTTCCTGGCTTTTAGTCATATAAAAAGCATAATTTTGCATGTATGTTTTCAATTTTGTCACAACGAAAGTAGATTTGTCCATAAGGGAGGACAGAACAGGTTTCAAGGAACTAACCCCTCACACTCCTGCCTCCATACTATTGTTGTTCCAAGATGAAACAAGACTCAACAATGACAGCAGAATGACAGCTGCAGCAACAAACACCAGCCAGACCCTCACGCTTGGTTCTACCATATATTCCAATGCCACCCCAAAGGTGTCAGTCCAAAGCCAGGAGGATCGTGCCAAGGGCCTGACAGATGTGTTCTTGGGGTTCAGTGAGGAGAGATGTCACATGGAGCCCAGGTGCTCTGGAGTCCAACCACCTGAGAAAGTTCACTGCTCAAATGCTAGTCTGGGTACTGCACTTTACTTATGGTGGTTTACTTAAGGTGCTGAGCCATCTTCAAGCAAAGGCAAACATTGAACAATGGCACTCAGCCTCCTACCTTGGAAAAGCCCTTGTCTAACATGACAAAGAGCTTTCAGCACCCACCTCAAGGCTCTCAGACCCATCCCAGCATCATGTCATGTTCTATCCCCTTGTAGGGAACAAACAAGGAAGGGAAGAGAATGATAGTTGATGCAGGGGTTCATCTTGGGAAGAGAGAAACTCATAGATGGCAGCCACAGGGGATAAGGTATGAGAGAAAGAGAGCGAAAGTGAGAGAGAGTGAGTGAAGCAAGAGTAAAAGGTGGGAGAGGGACAAGAGAAGAAGGTGGGAGAGAGAAAGGGAGGGAGGGAGGGAGAGAGGAAAGGAGGGAGAGAGAACCACAGAATCATTTCCACCTTGGACTGTGTTTGTTTGTGGCCAGTGTGGTAGCTGCATCCTGCTCCAGCTGACTCGTGTGAAGAGAACATGACAGTTAAATAAATAGGAGGTCTGGACATCAATAGAGTCCTATGAGCAGTGGCCAAGAACGATCTCCAAACAACTTCAATCCCATCCCCAGAGATATCCACTGAGAAAGGCAGAATACAACATCCTCAGGCAATTCAGAACCCAGAAACACTCAGGATTGCGTTTCTCAGAAAAACGCTGGCAAAGGAGGAATGGGCAGTCCAAAATGTAAGGACAGAGGATGTTTAAAGAAAATTCGAACTCTCTAAAGGAAACTCTTGGTTGTAAGCACACAAGGCAAAAAGTCCATAGTCCAGTGTTCCAGGCTGATTAGGAGCCACTTTCATCAACCTTGGGGTACAGTTTATCAGTTCCCTGAAACACCGATTAACAGGAACAAACAAAAGTACCAGGGTGGGAAGCATTTTTACAGCAAGTAACAGAAGTTCTCATCTTTGTTTAAATAAGACTTCAGGGCCCGGAGAGATAGCACAGCGGTGTTTGCCTTGCAAGCAGCCGATCCAGGACCAAAGGTGCTTGGTTCGAATCCCGGTGTCCCATATGGTCCCCTGAGCCTGCCAGGAGCTATTTCTGAGCAGACAGCCAGGAGTAACCCCTGAGCACCGCCGGGTGTGACCCAAAAAACCAAAAAAAAAAAAAAAAAGACTTCAAAAGGATTCCACATATCAACCAATCATGGAGTTGGGGAAGGGGGCTTTTTTTTGGGGGGGGGAAGGTTAAAGTCAAGAAACAGCAAGGTGCTGTAACCAGACTTCTGCCCTGTTTAAAGATCAATCAGCATTTTCTACCTGGGCAAGTAGATTGCAATTAGCACTGGGTGATTTTAAAGACTCTTTAACAGTGGCCTTTAACTGGCTGATGAAATAACAGAACAGAACGGTGTGGCTGAAGGCCAATGTTTATTTTTACCCATTACCTGTTTTATTAATGGGATTGTGGGCCACGGGGCCTCCAGGCACACACAAATATATTAAAATAGCCCACACTGTAATTAAATGGCACAGAGGGATTAGAGCAAATTAAGTGGCTGTTATATTTGCCATGGGTGTAACAAGGTCAGATATTTCAAGGCTCTCTGGGCAAGGCCTGATGCATTTTACTTCTGAAGGCTACAAAATAGGGGGTATATTTTCTGGGTTTTTATAAAGGGGTCTTTCTTTACAAATAAAAGGTACACATGAAGGAAAATACCCAAGTGGCTGTTTGGGGAGTGAAAGGAGAGTTTCTGAGAGTGCTCAACTGGATCCAAAATAGAATCCATCAAAGAAATGGCATCTTTGGAATCCCCAAGAGAGAGATTCAGGGTATATCAAATTTGTGTGTAACTATGAATCCAGGCCCCAAACTTTCTTCTGAGCTGCTTCTGAGCTGTTTATATTTCCTCATCTGTCTTTTATTTGTCATTTGCAAGGCCAGAGACGAACCTCAGGGCCTTAATTTTGAAAAACAGTGGCTCTGAGCCACATCACCAGCCTTGGCTTTGGGGTTCTTTTTTAAGGGCAAAAGAACAAGACAATCACTTCTTTGGTGACCTGACGAATATCAAGACACCAGAAATTTAGGAAGCTAAAAGCTCAAGTCCAGGTTACCAAGTCTGCAGTGTTTCATTTCCTGGTTCCGTCATCACTGATGGTCACTCATGGTGGCCATGATCTATCAGATGGATTTCGAAGTAGAATCTCTAAGCAGCCTTTTGCTTTAATCGTTGAAAATCATAAACAAACCACCACATTTGCAATGAACCCCTGGGTATGGGTTTGCTATGACCCTCCCTATCAGCAAAAAAGGCTAACTAGAATGTGGATGGGACCACATGGAACCAAAAGTCAATGGCATAGTTCTTGAGCCCAAGCAGAGTAGCCTGGAAACCACTTTGAAAGAAGAAAAGAGATCGAATGTACTTACGAGGATCCTGGACTTGCAGTTGGAGGGGGCCCTAAAGAAATGAAAGAAAAACAGAAGAAATGAAGGGATTATGTGTACACTCAAACCACCCAAGGGATAGTATCAACCACTTGGGCCCCAATAGCTTTCCTCTGCCCAGGATTATTTTGCTTCCCTCTTTCCACCCACCTCTACAAAAAGGCAAACCCAGAGAGATGTGTCTGGAAACCTGAAAACACCAAGACTTCAAAATGATAAAAAAAAAAAAAAAAAAGACACCCAGAGGGTGTCTCCAAAAGGAGGCTGAGTAACTTATAATTTGTTGGAAGATTCTGTTAGTCATTTTGTTTTTGTTTTTGTTTTTGTTTTTGGGTCACACCAAGTGACCCTCAGAGATTACTCCTGGCTATGTTGCTCAGAAATCACTCCTGGCTTGGGGGACCACATGGGATACAGGGGATAGAACCGCGGTCTGTCTTAGGTTAGCCCCGTACAAGGAAAAGCCCTACTGCTTGCACCACTACTCTGGCCCCTATTCTGGTAATCTTGACCACAAGGGTCTGTAGAGTAAGGGCTGAGGGCAAGCTGCCAGTGTTATGGCATGAACTCCCTGAGCTTTGCACAAAGGACACCTTTGCTAACCTCACATCAGAACTGGGGCTCTGGGGTGAAAGGGAGCTGGACCCCATTCCCATTCTGCTAGTCATGAGCCAGACTACCCTGAATCTCACCATTGGGCCTTGGCTTGCTGATCTTTAAAATGGAAACAACTTGGCTGAAGCGATAGCACAGTGGGTAGTTTGCCTTGCTTGTGGCCAGCTCGAGTTTGATCCCCAGCATCCCATATGTTCCCATGAGCTTGCCAGGAGCGATTTCTGAGTGCAAAGCTAGGAGTAATTCCTGAGCACTACTGAAAGCGTCACCAAACCCCAAACCCCAAAATAAATAAATAGATAAAATAAATAAATAAAATAATATGGTGACAACTGTCTCAGGATCAGGGTGGCTAGGCTGTGTGTTTTTTCCTTCTTTCTCTTCCCCATACTGGAGGCTGCTTACCAAACTTAACGAACAGAACGCCAGTGGTGGACACCACCTTCTTGCCGTTGGTAGCCACGCACTGGAAGTAGCCCGTGTCGGTGGTGTCAAGGTTTCTGATGCGCAGCCGGGAGCCATAGTTGGTGGCCCTGAAGGAGACCCTCCGGGGCTCCTGCACCACGGGTGCATCGTTCTTGAACCAGCGGATGGTGGGAGGTGGGTTTCCAGAGACCCGGCAGTGCAGCTCGGCTGTCTGACCCAGGGACGTTGTGATGTTATTCATGGGCTCATCCAGGTTCAGGTAAGAATCTGTGAGCACAGGGAGAAGGAGGTAAGTAAGAGCAGTGAGAATGGAATAGGAGCATTATGGATACAGTTGAGGGGCCCCCTACACCCACACACTAGTCACCCACAGTTTCTGCTTAGATAGTGGTATTAATAATTGAATCAAATTCAAGATTTGCAAAAGTCTTATACAGATGAATCATAAAAAACTGAATGTGCTTTTCCTATAGGCTAAGACAAAATGTGCTTTTTGGAGGTGGGAAAAGGAATTTGGGGCTACAACTACTACCCCTCCCCAAAACCAAATGCTAACCTTACCTGGATGGTGAGACCCTCCCACAACTGGGAAGAGTCTGTGGTTGGTAATTAAGAGTGGTCTGGGGAAAGGGGTGAAACAGATGCATACAGGAGAGATAAGAAAAAGGATGGATGCAGAAGAGCAGGAAGAAGGCTGCTTAGCTTAGAGGCCATGTGAAAAATATGCACATGGCGGTTAGGGCCTTGTAAAAAGCTGGATATTTCCTGAAACTTTATCTGATTGTCTGTGGGTCATTTCTTTGCTGTTATCCTGAACCCACAGACCCATGGGCCAAAGGGGCTACAAGCGATGGACTGGGCCAAAAAAGGTCTCACCATCCACCATCACACTAGAACTTAATGATTAATAATTAATTCAACAACACTCAGTGATGCTTGGGGGCTACTACAAGAGCTAAAGGTTGCTCTTAATATTTGGGGGACCATTTATTATTACTGGGGATTGAACCAGGCTTAGTCATGTCATGGGAATATCTGAACCCCTATCCTATCTCTCTGGTCCAAAATAAGCCCTGATATTTCAGCATATATATGAAAGATGTGGGTGAGGCCAGAGTAATAGTACACAGCTGACCTGAGTTTGATCCTCAGCATCCCATATAGTCCCATATAGTCTCCTAAACACAGGTAGGGGTGACCCTTGAGTGCATAGTCAGGAGTAAGCCCAGAGTACTGCTGGGTGTGGCCCCAAAACCAAAATCAAACAAAAACCATGAAAGTATAATTAACTATTATAATTTCCAAGTCCTCAATAAAAATGGTGAAAACAATTTATAAAACCCTGCCCCTCTAAGAACAAAGATTTTCCTAAAACTAAGGAACATCTGATTATTTATCTGGCTGGTTGATCTGACTAAGTCCAGTTTTGACATTAGGAAACAGGAGATCTCAGGGGTGAAGCATTTGTCCCAACTCTACTGCAGAGTTGGGTAGTGAATTTGCTCAAGCAATCTTCTAGGACTGTGTCTCTCAACTGGGGGCTATAGGAAACCTTGGAGGCCCCAGGATATTCCATGGGAACCCCAGGTGAAAATCATGTAAAAAGGGGAGGAGGTTACAAAAGACTAGGGAACCTACCAATAAGAGAGGAGGGCACAGGAAGAAGAAAACATGGTCAGAAGGGGAACATGGCCAGACAAGGCCAGGAAACAGTGACTCTCCTCACATCATGCAAAAGCAGTTGGAAGTCAAGAGCAGTAGCTGGCCAGGAAGAACAAAGCCATGTCAACAATTCCTGTGTTTATCGAACCAAGGAGCTTTGTCACGAGCCAGGGAATTTGGCTTTAACTTTCCCCTGATAAAGAAGAATGTTCCAATTTATGTGTCATCTGTAGCTGCTCACTTAGGAACTACAACAAGCAAATGGTCTGGCCCTGGGTTTGGCAGAGATCGAGAGCCACGGAGTGACTTGTGTCTAAACAACATGAAAGCATCTTGTGACAGGACTCAAATAAAGTGGAAACGCATGTCTGTAGTGCCGCTATCAGCCTGGTTGTTAACATGTCCCTGGATGCCAGCCATGCTCTTCCCCAAACCAGCTGGGCTCCTCTGGGCAGCCTCCTTGGGAAAGAGCTTCATGTCTTTGGGTTGGGGAGCAAAGCTAGGGCTGAGACTAGTGGGTTCTAGAGGTGTCCCTTTCTTCACAGTACCCAGGGCACCCCAACAAAAAAGAACAGGGCAGAGAAGAGCTGCAGGACAGGCCTGGCTCAAATGGTCACAGCATGCCACTGGCTATGATTGTGGGGTCCAGGCTCTGTTCTTTCTGGGAAAGTCCCTAAAAGTAGCCAGGAAGCAAGGACAGACAGAGCTTGAATGTCAGACAAAGCAGTTTGGCCTCTCTCTGGAAATCGGCCTGTTCTTGCTTGTTTTGGGCCTCAATTTGGTGCCTCTGGGGAAACAGGCAGGAGCTGTGGATGTTTCCTCATCTTTCTCGCCCTTCTTCCTGAGACCACAAAATGCTGGATTGAAGAACAAGGGCAGAGAGTAGATCTGGGTCCCTGAATGACCTCCATCTCCCAGAAGCAGACCTGGTATTAGTGATGATGGCAATCTCAATGACAGTGATGTAGGTTCAATAAGACCATGATAACAATTCATACTACACGTACTTATTACCTGGTTGGGGTTATAAACTATAATTAGCCTCATTTTACACAAGAAAACCTGAGAGAGAGAGAGAGAGAGAGAGAGAGAGAGAGAGAGAGAGAGAGAGAGAGAGAGAGAGAGAGAGAGAGAGAGAGAGAATGAGAATAAAAATGCTGCCTGAGGTCGCACATAGTAGGTTGGAAATCAAAATTCCAGAAGATCCTTTGGTACTTAGACGACTGATTCCATAGACTCTACCTACATAATAGAGAAGGAAGAGAACCAGAATAACCAACAGAGCACTGAGGGAGAGTAAACTCAGGCCTGCCATTACCTAATTTCAAGACCTATTATAAAGCTATAGCAGTCAAGGGGCCAAAGAGATAGTATAGTGGATAAAGCACTTGTCTTGTATGCTACTGACCTGGTACATCCCTAGCACCAGATGGCCCCTTAAGCCCATAAAGAGTGACTCCTGAGCACAGAACCAGGAGTAAGCTCTGAGCACTGCTGGGTGTAGCCCAAAAATCAAAATAAAAGAAATTACAAAGCTACAGCAGTCTAAACAGTTCAGTATTGGTGGAAGACAATGAATGAAGCAGTAAAGAAGTCAGAAATAGAAGCATGTACGTACAGACAAATGTTCTCTTACAAAGGAGCAAAGCAAACACTGTCTCCAACCAAGAAGGTTTTTTTTTTTGTTTGTTTTTGCAGAATACTGGAGAATCATATGCAAAATAAAGATTCTAGACTCAAACCTTCTACAGTTCACCAAAAAATGAAAATGGACTTCAGGCCTAGATGTGAGATGCAATAAAATTTCGTCAGATAACACAGGAGATAATCTGGAGGCTGTAGGTATGGCAACGTGTTTTGTTTTGGGATGACACCGGCTGTGCTCAGAGCTTACTCCTGGCTCTGTGCACAGGGGTCACATGCCTAATAGTGTTTTGGGGACTAAATGCAGTGCTGGAGTTCAAATCCCATCCCACCATGTACAAGCCTTATCTTTTGGGCTATCTCTCAGCCCCCAAGGCAATGTCTTTTTAGATTCAACACCAAAAATATAATCCCTAAGAAAACAAAGAATTGATAAACTGGACTCTACTAAAATAAAAACCATCTGTTCTGCAGATGACAAAGTCAAAAGATAGAGAAGACAAGCCACAGGCTGGGAGGAAATATTTGCAAGAGGCATCTCTGATAAAAAAAAAAAAAGTGATAGCCCAAGTACACAAAAGCACCTTAAACTCAACAACAAAAATCCAAATTATCTAGTTAAAAAAAAAATGGGCCAAGGACAAACAGACACTTCATCAAGGGGATACAAAAAAATGAACAAATAAAATAATCAACATACATGTGAAAAGAAGCTCTGGGAATGTTGTCAGGAAATGCTAATTAACAGCAATGGGACACCACTGTATCCCTCTGAGAATATTCCAAGTTCCCTCCATTGACAAACCAAGAGCTTTTGAGAATCTAGTGTATTAGGGGCTCATGGATGGCTGGTAGGAAGGCAAAATGGTGCAAGCTGTTCTGCAAGATTGCTGGGCATTATCTTACAAAACTCATTATACTTCGACTATACAATTGTACTATTACACTACTAATACCTGTAAGTGAACATTTTTTAAAAACTTTCTTACTTAAGGGGCCAGAGAGATAGCATAGCGGTGGGACATTTGCTTTACACACTGCTGATCCAGGACAGACAGTGGTTCAAATTCTGGTGTCTCAATGGTCCCCCAAGCCAGGAGCAATTTCTGAGCACTTAACCAGGAGGAACTTCTGAACATCACCAGGTGTGGCCCAAAATCAACCAATCAACCAACCAAACAAAAAAACCCCAAAAAACAACAACCCCACAAAACTTGGTTACCTGGAAGTAACCAAGACATCTTTTCCTAGGCCACCCATTAAACCACCATTGTACCATCAGACTATGAAATATTACCCAGTGCTAAAAAATACTAGATCTGGTTGCAGAGAAATATAGAAGTTAAGGCTCTTCCCTTGCCTGTAGCTGACTCAGGTTCTATCTCTAGTACCACATATGGTGCCACGGTCATCCCTGGGAGTAATCTCTGTGCATAAATCCAGGAATGTGATTTCAGCATTGTGTGGATGGCCTCAAAACCAACATAAACAAAAAAAAAAATTTGAGTTATCAAGCACTAAAATGTATAAAAATAAAAGGGATACAGCTTGCACTACGAGAATGTCCCGAGAAAACTCTTTAACATACACTTTATCTCTAGGTTATATCTTCTTTTAGGATTTGAAGCATGTGACCAGTCAGACCACCGAAGCAGCAACTGTGACGTACAGAATTATACTACAGGCCCTACTCATCGAACACATTCAAGCAAACTAGCATACCCTTGCTATTTTCTCCTCTCTTCTCACTACTTTCTTTTTTTTCTTTTCTTTTCTTCTTTTCTCTTCTCCCTTTCCTTCTAATATATTTTCTCTTTTCTTCTTTTCTACCCCTTCCATATACTTTCCCCTTTCCCCCTTTGGAAATCCAACTACCCCTTCACCCCTCAATCCCATCCAGACCTCCCACCATATTAAAACTCTTCACCCTTAGTTCTTAATCCATTACGCATCAAGACTGACCTCCTACCCTAACGAACCAGTACCTAGCACCCAAGCGAAGGGACACCCAGTCAAACCCACACCTTGCCCCCTGCAAGAAAAGGCAACCAACTCCCCTGCAGACTCATGCTGCACGGCCCTCCCTACCAAATCCCCCTACCGTGGACTGTTACTTGAAACCGGACTTAGATCTAAAAATATCCCTAATGCAAGAACTCTTACAAGACCTCCCTGCTGCAAATCCTTTGCCAATCTCAAGAAGGTCAGGGGGAGTGATGGAAAGGTGCCTGGGAACCCACACACCACAAGAAAATCCCAAAAGACAATGGGGAAACCTATACTTCCAACATAAGTATAAGACCAGTATTGCACCATCTCTTTACCTGCTTTTCCCCAAAAGTTAGGTAGTCTCATGCATCACATGGTTCCTTTATTTTGTTAATTCATTATTTTTAAATGTTTGTTCTACATATACATATGTGAGCACATATACTTTTATTCATATTTTTATCTTGTTTGGATGTGTGACCTGTTTCTGATTTCTTCTCTGTCTACCCCCAAATGCACCGACAATATAAAGTAGCACCATTTCTCCCTGCAAAGGCAAACTACAAAAGGGGGAAATCTTACATATAAAAAAGAGCTCTTATCTACTAGAGATAAGAACTCATATCTCCCACTTGGAAAATATGTCATGGGACCCAACTTAGACTCCAGGTGATTAGACACCATCCGTCCAGCCTTGAACCCTGGATCCCAGACATAGAATCGACACAGTTCTTCACAACAGCTACAAGAAACAAATCCCGTCCGGGACATCCTTAATACCACTGGGCCACCAACAAGTGCCAATTCTAATATGATATCCTGACAACAAAGAAAATGGGAACAACTTAACCTAAGAACAGGTTATCCTACCTCACCAGCTAACGATAAGACAAAATCAGAAGACTTGTCACCCTTTGGTGACAAAGCCAAGATCGCGATTTACAGATGACTGGCTGCTAGAACCATGACTGGACTGAATATATCTTGAGACCAATAAAAAAGCCCTAGTCTAGGGTTTGAACTATGACCCGCACAACAACCATGATCCCCAGTTCCAAAGGTCCGGCAGAGACAATCACAACGAAATGGGGCTTCTGGAAACACAATGAAAGATGCTAACCTAGGTTCCATCCTAGGATCAGTGCAAAGACCAAGACCACCAACCACAGAAGATGGATTAAAATGACACTGAGGGAACAGAACTTCTAGAACCACAAAGAAAGACTTCATCATAAGTCCCACTCCTGGACCTGTGCAGATACTGAGATCTCTAGATACAGAGGCCTTATTTCATCACCCAGGACGGAGCAGAAGTTTTCCAAACACCATGAAAGCACCACCGGTAGAGTAAATGAACCTGAACGGAGTCTATAGTTAATCCCGTAACAATATACCCCAAGGGTGGAGAAACCCCATAGCGCTTAGGCCAAGTGAATTCCTTTTCAAATGACCCCAATATTTACTGTGCCAGTGCAGGAGGGGAAAAAAAAAGGCAAAAAGCACAAAACATTTTTATCTTTTATATATTATTTTTTTCTTCATTTATTATTATTATTTACCTATCTACTTTTTGTCGATTTCTTTGTTTTGACGTGGTTATTGAAGCTGTTGTCCCTGTTTATATTTATATTGTTATTTTTCTTTCTTTTTTTTCTTTAGGTGCTCTGCCATGTTTTTTAACTCAAGACCATGGCTTTTTTTGTGGTGCCTATCGTTATCACTGGAGTGCTCACTGGATATTTGACACTTCTTTTTGTACTGTTGGGGTGTTTCACCTTCTTTTTCTCCTTCATCTCTCAAACCAATGATGAGAGTCTCTAGAAAGATTCTGCCCATTTTCAGCATATTAGACTTTTACCCCAGTTTATTACTTTTCTCTTCTTCAAATAAAACCACATAACTTGAACTATGTAGTCCTTCCTCCCATTTAGAGGAGGAAATAAGGAAGGCACCAAGACCAAGACTACTAAGTAGTAAGCTATGTACAGAGGGGACCACATACTCTCGCAGCCCGGGGGTGAGGGAGGAGGATATGGGAGGAAGGACGAACACGGAGGTGTAGGAGGACAATTCGGTGATGGGAATCCCCCTGATTTTATGTAAATATGTACCTATAATATTATTGTCAACAATATGTAAACCACTATGATCAAAATAAAAATTATATTAAAAAAAGATATTTGGCACGTGCCGCATAGTTTTTAGATACTAAAATCTTGTTATTAAGGTTTAATTGATGTGCTGGCACTTTTGAGGAAATTCTTTGGTTTTGTGCAGCAGTTTGGACACTTGGCTCAAGAAGGTTAGCCATCACTAATCCATGGTCTCCTGAGCTCTTTCAGGAATGACCACTGAACAGTATTAGAGTAGCCTCTAATACTGCTGGGTATGCCCCCCCAAATTAAATTAAATTAAATTAAAAGGGATACATTAAATGTGTGTATTAGATTAATAGAAGTGAAATTCTAAGTTCAAAAAACCAAGTAGAAAAGGCTTCATCCTGTATAATTCTAACTATCTGATATGTTGGAAAACTATGGAGAAAAGATCAGTAGGGGCTGAGAGTGGGTTGGAGAGAAGAGAGAGAAAAAGGGGAGCTCACTAGAATCTTCAGGCCATGAAAATCCCTTGTGATACTCTACTGATGGGCACATGTCATTATACTTTTGTCTAAACCATGGACTGTCTAGAAGCAGAAATCTAATTGGGGAAAGGTATAATGATGTCAGTCATAATAATATAAAGTCTTTGGTAGAGAACAAAAATTGTGGGTCAACAATGTGTACAGGGCACTAGACATATATCAAAAATCCTTTCCTGGCAATTATGCTGTGAACCTTAAAAAAATTTTCAAAAATTTAAGTTCTAAAAAAGGTGTTTCACTTCTTTATCAAAGGAGGTAAGTAATATGCATGATATCACTTTAATAACAATATTGTAAACCAGTGTCTAAAAGGAAAAGAAGAAAAATAGAGAATGAGGGAGACAGAGAAAGAAGAGAAGGAGGAGGAGAAGAAGGAGGAGGAGGAGGAGAAGAAGGAGGAGGAGGAGGTGGAGAAAGAGGAGGAAGAGGAGGAGGAGAAGAAGAAGAAGAAGAAGAAGAAGAAGAAGAAGAAGAAGAAGAAGAAGAAGAAGAAGAAGAAGAAGAAGAAGAAGAAGGAGGAGGAGGAGGAGGAAGAGGAAGAGGAGGAGGAAGAAGCAGAAGAAGGAAGAAGAAGAAGAAGAAGAAGAAGAAGGAGGAGGAGTAGGAAAAGGAGAAGGAGGAGGAGAAGAAAAAGAAGTAAAAGGAGGAAGAGGAAAGAAGAAAAAGAAGGAAAAGAATGATGTCTGCTGAAGAGGCAGTATTGGTTTCAGGATTCCTACCTAGATCCTCTTTAAATGTTAGGGACCCCACTGAGAAAAATGGTTTACCAATATATTTTAAATAAAAATAAAATGACATTGCTTGTTAGTTCCAAATAATATTTCCATTAAAAATAACTGTACATTCACACAGAGAAGGGTGGCATTGTTATATGTTATAATTAATCAATGATTTGGCATAAGAGGACACAGCTAAATTCCATATTCAAGCTACTGAGATATATTATTGTGGTTACTGTAGATGTAGAAAATCTGACCTCACAGCAGGAAATAAAAGAGAGTCCTTTTAGATTATTTATGACAGTTTTCAGCAAAACAAACCCAAAATTCAATAAGTTGGTAGTTTCCTAAGGGCTAGTGGCAATGTGAAATTTGAAACCATTCAATTAACTTTTCATAAAATGGTACATTCAAATAGGATGATTTATTCAACACTTTGAACAGACCTTCTATGGTCTATTTGGGAAATATTAGTTTATTTTGCTACAAAGTTCTTCCCAAGAACAAATGCATTTAATTATATCACCTAGAAAACTCATATTAACCAATACCACCATTCCTTTCATTTCATACACAAATATGTTAAAATAAAAATGAATGAAAAATTTCAAGATTAGACCAGAATACATAAAAAAATATTGAGGAAAATATAGGCAGAACACATACCTCAGAAGTGTCTAATGATTTGATTTCACTGGCAAAGATAACACAACACACATATAAACAAATAAACTACAACAAACTAAAAAGATTTACATTGCAAAAGAAACAGGCAACAATTCAAAGGTGCCCTGTTGTGTGGGAGACAATCATTTCCCACCAGAGACAGTGCTAAAAATTCAACAGCAACAATAGGGAGCAAGGATGAACAAACATTTCCTTAAAGGGGATATAGGGATACCACTAAGCATATTAAAATGATCTCATACTCATTTATTATCATATAAATGCAAATCAAAATGACAATATTGGGCCGGAGAGATAGCCCAGCGGTAAGGTGTTTGCCTCCACGCAACCGATCCAGGACGAATGGTGATTTGAATCTCGGCATCCCATATGGTCCCTCGAGCCTGCCAGGAGCGATATCTGAGTAAAGCCAGGAGTAACCCCTGAGTATCGCCAAGTGTGACCCAAAAACAACAACCAAAAAGTGACAATATCATCTCACACCAGAGAAAATGACATATCAAAAAGATTGGAAGCAACCAATGTTAGCAGGTCTGGTGGGAAAGAACCCTTATCCACTGGTAATGAAAAAGTCTGTTCAGCCTTTATAGAAGTTGTTATATAGAGGCTTCTGAGTAAGAACTGAGCTTTCTGAGCCCAGAGAGATAGTACAGCAGGAAACAGTGCTTGACTTGCATGTGGCCAACCTAGGTTTGTTCGATTCCCCGCATCCCATATGAGCCCACTGGGAGTCATTCTTGAGCACAGATCCAGGAACAACCACATTTCTGGGTGTGACCCCCAAACAAAATCAAACTAACAAGAAAGAAAAATATAACTGAACTTTTTTTATGACTGGGTAATCTCAGCATTCACCCCAAGAACCATAAAACATTAATTTGAAAAGATAATAAGCAGAGCTATGCTCATTATTGTGGTCAGTATACTAGACAGAATATGGAAACAAGCCAAATGTCTAAACACAGATAAGTGGATAAAGCAGCTAAGGTATATATAATACAAAGGAATACTATATAGCTGCTAAGAAAAGATTATCATGTAAAGGGCTGTCCATAAGTTAGAAAAGAACCAATACTGAACAATCCTAACTGTGGAATTCAGAGAAACGAACAAGGGAACCAACAATATTGAAGGAGGGCAAACACTTGGCCTTTGACTGCAAAATACTGAGATTTTTCGCAGTGGGGAAGGAATGGACAAACAGCAATTGCATAAAAGCAGTGAGGCACTTTGGTGGTGGGGAGGGTGCAATTAGCTTTAGACCTCAAAATCATGAAGGTTAATGTGATTGTAACTATGTTACCTAAACTTCAAATATATAAAAATTTAAAAAGTGTAGCTAGAGTCAAGATTTCATTAAAACAATGACATCTATTGCTCCATTTTGGCCATGGCCATTCTATTAGTATATTTTACTGTGTGTGTGTGTGGGGGGGAAGAGTATAAATTACATTATGGTTGAGGTGAGGATTAACTTCAGGCTGGTCTGGTTGCCTGCTTAGTACTGCCCCTATAGCCGGGTTTCCTCCATGGCTTTGCCAGCTCAGAAGAGGCAAATAGGCCCCTATCTGGGGTAAAAGCAAGAGCAAAAGCAGGATTTGGGCTCACTCCAAGTTGTCCTCTATGTGCCCTCTGGGTGCTGGCATTGTGAACTTTTGGGGCAGTTAAACTCAGTCTTAAATACCAAAAGCCAGAGGGAGGCTTGCAGGATCCATTTTCTATTCTAAGCAAACAACTAGGGACAGAAGAATTACAAATAGGAAGGAACTTTGGAGGAGGAATTTAAAAATGACAGGCTGACTTTTTTTGGGAGGGTGAGGGGGAGAAATATTGGGCCCCTCCTGGTTCTGTGTTGAGGGGATCATATGTGACACCAGGGATGACATCAGGGTCAGCCACAGACCAGGCAAATGTACTCTCTCTCCATCTAAAAGATTGGTTGTTTTTCAGAAAGCAGAAAAATTAGACGCCAGCCTTCTCGTAATACTGACTTTTCCTCTATTACCCAGAGAAAGTGAGGTCATAGTTAACTAAGCAACGCTCATTATACCTATCAGCCTATTTAATCCTGAAAACCATCCCAAAAGGACAAGATAATTTTCCTCATTTGGAGATAAGAAGGGACTGGGAGACAGTATTGCCAGTCTGGTTGGCCAAGAATTTCTGGTGGGGCCCCTGGATTTCCCGCAGATAGCATTGGATTCCCCCCACCCCAAACACACAAAGAAAATGAGACACAGAGAAATTAAGAAGTTGCCCAGAGGCTCACAGTCAGAAAGTGGTGAAGTCAGTTAGAACCCACACCCAGAACTTTAGACGTGGCGGAACAAAGGAGAAGCCAATGTGCCATCTAGTGATCAACTAAGAGCCTCTCCTCACCCCTTCCTACTCAAGGTCAGGATGGTTACAGTATATTTTTTGTTTGTTTTGGTTTTTGGGTCACAGTCGGCAGCTCTCGGGGTCTACTCCTGGCTCTATGCTCAGAAAACTCTCCTGGCAGGCTCAGGGGACCATATGGGATGCTGGGATTCGAACCACCATCCTTCTGCATGCAAGGCAAACATCCTACCTCCATGCTATCTCTCTGGCTCGGTCACAGTATTCTTGACCTTTTAATTTGATTTGCTTTATTTTTATTTTTCCCTTTATATTTTGTTTTATTCATTTGGGGGGGGGGGTTCCCAGTGGTGCTCAGGAGGCCTCAGAGCCTCATTCATTAGTATATTCAGTCAACTACACACTGCTGAAGTTCAACGGAAAGGTCCAAGGATGAGATGCTACTTGAATTCAGGGGTGTCAGGGATTACCAGGTTACCCTGACAGTGCTAGGGAGGGGGGGTCTCTGGGGCCACACCTAGAGGTGCTCAAGACCTCTAGGACTACCCCTGGAAATGCTCAGGGGAATGTGCCAGGAATAAACTTAGGCTGGGTGTTTGCTAGGCAGGTGCTCTCACCGCTGTACTATCTATCTCTCAGTTCCTCTTCTCCTTTGAATGAGTCCCTCTGGCCAGGACAGCACATGCTGGCCCTGAACTCAGTCACTGCTGGTTTCCTATGTAACTGGAAGTCGTCATTGAGAACGAGCTTTGAAAACACAGCCCAGATCTCATTCCTGCTGACACGTAATCAACCCCAAACGTGAGCTACAAGGGAGAAAGAAGTTAGTTATGAGCATTCTGGGAATTCAAGCTTCATTTCCCTCCCCCCCCCCCCGTTTTTCCTTTTTGTGTCCTTCCCCCTCCCCCTCCCAGCACTCTGTATGTTATTGTGAACTCCGTAGGCACTTAATAAATGCTGGTTGATTAAGGAAATACACTCCAGTGTATTTGGGGCAAATGAGCATTGGAGACACCCCATTTATTATTGAGCCATTTGACAAGATGTCATCTCTACAAATCCCTCCCTGCATTTATTACTTAATTTCAAAGCATCCCCCACCTCAGCTCTCCTCTGGGAGGAAGGCAAGGCTGAGCCAAGAGTCCCTTTCTGACAGGTGAAAGAGAGGAACTTATACAAGGTTTCCCATTTTTTGTCATGGCAACCTCGCCAGGTCACCAGGGGAACCCACCACAATTAGGTGTAGGGCCTGGGTCTTGGTATCAAAGAGGCCCACACCCCAATCTGGGCTCCTGCAGGACCGATCCTTTTCACGATGAGGGAGGAGGCCCCCCACATGAAATAAAATGCTTAGCTAAACACAAAGGAAAGCTGCCAAACACAGTTAGGTCATCACATTTGACTCGGAGGGAACATTCTGTTCACGCTATCAACCTGCATTCACTTCTGCACACTTCACCATAAATACTTCTGACTCACTATCTCGGGAAATATTTTTTATCTTAATAAACTCAATGCAAAACATAATCTAAATCGGCCTGCACATTCTTGAGTCAGAGCCACAAGCTGCGTTTAATAAAAATCAGTCGGAATAACAGGAGACTTCTGAATAACCACAGTTCCTTATCTGACCACGGGCTCATGGGAAGCCATGAGTACAGAGGGACTGGAAGATTGGGCAGCTGGAGGTGAGGAGAGTGCCCCCAGACCACTAGGTGAATCCACTTGCTGGATTTGATAACAGTTTGGTTGGATGGCCTCATGGGGGACAATATGGGTGGTGGTGAAAGTGGGGGGATTTGGGGCCTCTACTCTGAGGTTAACTGCCTGGATTGGGGATTACCTTTTCTCTCACTAAGCCTCTTCCTTCCACTGTTAACTAATACTAAGAACTATAGTTACTTTCATGGACTCGGAGCCATGAAACTAGAATCATCAGAAGCAGAATTGGACACACCTGGCAGGACACAGAGGTCATTTGGTGCCAGTGACTGAACCTGGCTTCCTGCATTCAAAGCCTGAACTCAGCCCAGTGAGCATCTTTCCAGCTGGAAGTCAAGTTTCTTCACTCTCACTTGTCCTCACTACCTCCTAGAGAATTGCTATTTTACTGGAAGGGGGAGTCCGCACCTAATGTTATTTAGAGGCTACACCTAGCATAGGGATCACTCCCAGAAGTGCTTATGAATCCTCTTGATGCTGGGATGGAACTTGACCTTCACGCAAAGCCTGTGCTCCAGCCCTTTCAGTTCTTTCCTTGCCCCCAACCTGAGAGCTAATCTGAAAAAACATTAACATCTGGGTCTCAGCTCTAGAGACCCTAATTCAATGGCTCCTTGATTCATCACAAAGAAAAGATTTCTTTCACACTCTCCCCAAATGACTCATCCAACAGATGACCAAATACTGAGCAGCCAGAGTTTGAAAACAACTCAAGTGCCTGAGAACACATGAGTGGATAAAGAAACTAGTACATTTAAACATTTAAAAATGGAATACTATACAGCTTTTAGGAAAAATGAAGTCATGAAAGTTGCATATGCATGAATAGATATGGAGAGTATTATGCTGAGTGAAATGAGTCAGAGGAAGAGGGACAGATATAGAAAAATCACATTCATTTGTGGTATATATTTTTAAAAAGTAGTATGGGATTAAGATCCAAAGACAATAGAGATGAGGGCCAGGAGGACTGGTCCATGGTAGGAAGCTTGAAACAAATATTGAGGGAGTGCAGTTAGGGCAGAGAAGGGATCATCATGACAGTGACAGTTGGAAATAATCATTCAGGACAAGAATTGAGTGCTATAGGAGGTAAAGTGGGTGCATGATAGATACCCTTTCAGTAACAACAATGCATACTAGTGTCTAAAAGGAAAAAAAGAAGATGGGGGGGGGAGAGAGAGAGAGAGAGAGAGAGAGAGAGAGAGAGAGAGAGAGAGAGAGAGAGAGAGAGAGAGAGAAGGGAAAAATGCCACAGGGACAGACAGGGGAGAGCATGGGGGGGGAAGGGGCAGGGAAACGAGACATTGGTGCATTGGTGGTGGGAAATGTGCACTGGTGAAGGGTACTGGACATTGTCTGACTGAAAATCATGAACAACTTAGTAACTGTATCTTATGGTGATTCAATTAAAGGATTTATTTATTTAAAAAAAAAAAGCACTAGGCTGCACTAATAATAGCTACTTTTTATTTCCTGCCCACTGATTCTTGCCAGGCTGCCGGCTAAATCTAGTATTTACTGCTTCAAAAGGAATCTCTGCCGCAATCCTCATCATTCATAAGGTTGCGACACTAAGCATGTTACCTAAAATCTTAAGAATGAATCAGTGAAATCAAGGCTGGGAAGATAGTTCAAAGGAGGCAGAACACATTCCTATCTTTTACCATTCAAACTCACAAGCTCTAAATTTGGTCCTCAGCCCTGCCTGGCTTCCTTGCATCAGAAGACCAGAGCACTGAACCTTTAGGCTGAGTGAGGATTACCAAGCCCAGACCTTCAACTTGCTTGCAATCAAAACCTATGGCCCAGGTTGACCCAGGCTTAATTAGTCCCACATCTTTTTTTCTGACAAAATAAAGCTGCTGTTGATTTATGCACATGACAGTGAAGATGCAAAAGGGAAGAAGTGCTAGACTAGACTCTGTCCTGGCCTTACACTTGTTTTCTTGAAAGCTCAAAATCCCAAGCTAGGTTCATGACCTGTGAGTAACAAGAGCGAGTTTCAAACGTGTCCAAGGAACCAAAGAATATGCTGGAAAGGAAGAAACTCCTTCTGTGGTGAGGAAACATGAATCTATCAGAAATATGGCTGCAGAATGTACACTGTTAGCAGCCCCCCAATAAGTCTGTATAGGAAAGGCAACAGTGCAAGGCCTTCCTTTGTGCAGAAACAGAAGTATAGAGTGACTTGAAGGAAAATGTGGTTACCTGGAAGCAGACCCAGGTGAATGGTTCTGCTGAACTAGTAGATCAGTTGTATGTAAGAAAGCTTAGGGACAATTGGCTCAAGTCTGTCCTATAAACAGGGCTGGTCTCCAACAGCCCACATCACCCTTCTCTGCAGCCTTCACAGTACCCGTTGGCAGGTCTAAACACTAATGGTGAGGTAGAGGGTATGGCATGTGAGGGAATCTGATGCCTCTTAGGAACTTCTCATTGAGGGCTGAATTTCATTCACACTTTCTTGGGCTCTGTGAGAGATGAAGAATTTCCCACCCCATGAAAGAGAAAGCTAAATGTTTAGCTGAGCTAGAGTTAAGTAAGGGAAAAATTGGAACCCATTCTACTGATACCCTTCTCCTGCCCCTACTCCCCAACAGGATTCACTAATACCAATTAATTTGGTTTCAATTCCACTTCCTTTTTTGTTGTTTTGTTTTGGGGCCACACATAGCTGTGCTTAGGTTTTACTACTGGCTCTGTGCTCAAGGATCATTCCTGGCAGTGATAAGGAAACCATAATAGAGTTTCGAAGCTGGGCTGGTTGCATCCAAGTAAGAGGCCTACATGTTGTCCTATCTTTCCATCATTATTACTTGTGAATATGTTTTTGCTATTGATGTCATATTTAAAGTTTAAATATAAGAATCATAAAAAGGCATAGTTCAAGATATATAGCATATGAGACCCGGAGTTTGGTCCTTGGCACTACTTTGGGATCCTACCCCTCAGCACAGCCTGACTGTGATCATTGGGAGTGATCACAGGTACCCTGACCCCCAAAACCTCATGGGTGTGAGTCCTATTGAAAAAAAAAACTTCACATGATGAGCAGACACATGTCTCCCTCACTAGAATGATTTTGTTATGACCAAATACTGAAAGTATTTGATGACATGATGTAGCCTCGTTAAAGATGTCTAGACTAAGTCCTGCCTTCATAGGCCTTCTGGGCTGAGACTAACCCTGCCAGCATCCTCGGCTACACTGTTCCTATGCTCATCATGTATCTAGAGGACTCCAGAGACCCCATGAGTACTCAACTCTGCTGCCCAATTCTCAGAATTGGCCACATGTCTCCTGCTCACCCTCTTCCCAAGATTAGCTCCTCTGTAGAAAGCAGAACCCATCCCCCAGCCAAAAGTTCAGAGATACAATAAAAGACTCCCCAAGGCTGTGACAATTGGGTGACTCTTTCTGGAGGCCTCTACTGTCAGTCTGACCAATCTATTTTCTTTCAGTAAACTCACTTTACTCTGCCTAAACCATCTTGGTCTTCTGGTAAATTCTTTCACCAACCTCAGCTGGAACCCAGCAGTGCCTGGCTTCAAGAAGTATTTCCATTTCCTTCATTTGACACCAGGACTCTGGCTTGAGGACTGTTCCTACCTTTTCTGGAAGTCTCCCCAAACTTGTTTCTGTTGCCCCCAGCCTTTTGACATTCTATTACTACTTCAGAGCAGGGTTGGAGAGAGCTTCCTTGAACTGAGAGCATGTTTGCATGGAGGTGGTTCAGTTTGCATTTCCTGTACCATGTGGTTCCCTGAGTACTTCTACAAGGAAACCCTACACTGAACAGGAACAGTCCCTGAGAATATGACCACCAAAACAAAAACTAAAGACATTTAGTTAAAAAAATTAGAAAAAATAAAGGAACTTTTAGCTTCTGCTGAAGGCCAGTATAAGGTGAAACTTATAAACCTGAAATTCCTGGAACCAGAGAGGTAGTATCTCAGATAAGACATTTTTGCCTTGCAAGTGAGTGACCCAGGTTCAATCTCCAGTAGCTCCCCCCTCACTGCCAAGAATGATCTCTGAGCTCAGAGCCAGGAGTAAGCCCTAGGGCACCATAAGTGTGCCCTCCACCTCTTCCAAATAAAAGATGCACCTGAGATTCCTTAGGTCTGTACACCCAGTATTCAACAACTGCTGGTCCCAGATCTGCAAACTCAAAGCATATGACCTAACAAGCTCAGTCCTCGGACACTTCTCTGGTAAACTTCTAACTTACAAAGAGTCCAAGAGTTGAGCCTGGTCTCTCCTACTCACTCAGGCCCTGCTGCCTGAACACTGCCTTGCCTGACTCCTTTCCAGTTGAATTAGCAACTCTGTGAAACTCTGACAGACCTTCACTCTGGCAGGACTGGGGAGAGGGGGTGCATGATGAACTTTTAAATGGCTGGAGATAGTATCGAGGAGGCCAAGCCCCAGAGACGGTTCTGGCTTGGGCCAAGGGCCAAGGCAAATAGAACACATCATAAGTCATCACTGTGATTTCGAGTCTGTGGACAGGAGATATCCCAGCATTCGCAGGAGGCAAGATCCTGGCTATAGAAGCCGGGAGAAGCTTCTGTATCATGCCACGACAGAGTGCTGAGTGTTCAGGTCTGCGCAAGAGTGAACAACTAGAATGCTGTGATTAGGGCCAGGCCAGGCAAGTGGCTGAGAAGTTTCACACACTAGCCTGACCCCAGGAGGCAGTGCATGTCCCAGTTATCATCAATTCTCCAGGGTTTCTGAGGAATTATCTTGCCTAGAGTTATAGTAACTCCATTTTCTCGGAGCACAGGCCCCCAGATTCTTCCATGGTCAGTCAGAATTCCCACTTATTTCCACTAAGGCTCATTGGCCATAGCCCCAGGTTTTTCCAAACTATAATCATTTGGGAAGTCTGAAAGGCACATAGACTATGCTTCTCTCTCTCTCTCTCTCTCTCTCTCTCTCTCTCTCTCTCTCTCTCTCTCTCTCTCTCAGGAGAGGACGCTCTGGCTCCTCCTCGTTGGGAAGTCTGAAAGGCACATAGACTATGCTTCTCTCTCTCTCTCTCTCTCACTCTCACTCTCTCTCTCTCTCTCTTTCTCTCAGGAGAGGACGCTCTGGCTCCTCCTCGTGGCTTCCGGTGCTCTACAGGATCAGAGAAACTTCTCTAGTCACATACTATAGAAATGATCCCTAAAAACTATACTAAAAAACAATCTCATTACCTAACTTGAAGTTATACTGCAAAGCCATAGTGATCACATTTGCATGATACTGCAACAAAGACAGACTTTTGAACCAATGGGTTGGAGTAGAATATCTAAGGCCAAGCTTTCAAGTATAAGGTCAACTAATTTTTGATAAAAAGAAGCTGAAAACATGAAATGGAATAAAGATAACCTCTTCAACAAATTGTGTTAGGACAATTGGATAACCACATGTAAGAAATTAAAGCTGGATCCATAGCTCACCCCTCACACGAAAGTCAGCTCAAAGTGGATCAAAGACCTTGAGATTAGACCCAAGTATATAAAGTACTTTAAGGAAAACATAGGCAGACTGCTCCAATATCTAGATCTCAAAGGAGTCTTTAATGAATGATACCAATGGCAAAGGCTATAGAAACAAATCTGAATAAACAGGACTATATCAAATTAAAGTTTCTGCATAGAAAAAGAAACCAGGCTAAAACTAAAAGCTAATTGAGTAGGAGAAAATATTTGCATTCAACACATCAGATAAAAGGTTGATATCTAGAATATGCAAAGTACTCAGAAAATATGAATGCCTCCCTAAAATTTAGAAACCCTATCAAAAATGGGGAGAAGTGAATAGAATAGAAAATTCTCTGAGAAAGACCAACAGATAACCAACAGGCACATTAATAAATGCTCATCACCTCTTATTATTAGGGAAATCCAAATCAATACAACAATGAGCTATCATCTTATACCAGTATGATGGCACATATCAGAAATACGGGAGACAATCTGTTGGCTAGGATGCTGTGAGAAAGGAACTCTCATACACTGCTGGTGGGAATATTGTCTGGTTAGCCCTATGGAAAGCAGTATGAAGAAGTCAGTAAGTCAACTGACCCAGCAATTTCACTTTGAGGTATCTATTGCAAGGACAGAAAATCTTTTATTCAAAAGGGCACACTATTCATTGTAGCACTCAGTTCAATAGCCAAGAGTTGGAATCAACCTAGATTTCTAACAACAGATGAGTGAATCACAAATATATGGCATGTGTACGTACAATGGAACACTACATAGCTGTAAGGAAAGAAGCAATCATGCACTTCAGTGTAACATATATTAAACTGGAAGATATCTTGTGAAATGGAGTAAGCCAGAAGAAGAAGGATAAATACAGAATGATGGCCCTTACATGTGGTATTTAGAATAACTGCATGAAGGAATAAAATGGTTTAAATAGGTGTTGTCTAGAACACTCTTGGTACCAAAGTATAGTGAGGAGAAGAAAGAAATAGAGTGACAAAGGTCAAGGGGACTAAGGTGTTTTGGTAGTGATAAGGAAAAACAGAACTAAATATCTAAACCACAAAGTCAACAACACTGAAATCATGAGACCCAAACTTTTGAAAACCAAACTTGACCAGGGGTGTATGTGTGTTTAGGGAATTAGGGGATTTGAAATGCACTTCAGGAACATTGGGAAGGGGAGGTTGACACTGGTGATAGGATTGGGGATGAAACAGTGTATGTCCAAAACTTAACTATAAATAACTTTGTAAATAACAATGTTTTAAATAAAATAGTGGGAAATAAAGATAAAACTTAAAAAAAGAAAAAGAAAGGGAGGGAGGGAGAAAGAGAGGGAACAAGAAGGAAAGGAGAAAGAAAATAAAAAAAATTATTTTGTGCTTATTGTCTCTTTTTGTGTGTGTGTGTGTGTGGTTTTTGGGTCACACCTGGCAGTGTTCAGGGGTTACTCCTGGCTCCATGCTCAGAAATTGCTCCTGGCAGGCACAGGGGACCAAATGGGATGCCGGAATTCGAACCGATGACCTTCTGCATGAAAGGCAAATGCCTTACCTCCATGCTATCTCTCCGTGCCCCCCCTCTTTATTCCCTTCCTGCATAGGCACAGTAAAAATTGGGGTCATTCGAAAAGGGAATCCCCTTGGCCTAAAAAAAAAAAAGAGACAATAAGCACAAAATAATCTTTTTTTTTCTTCTCTTATCTAGTTTTTGTTGATTTCTTTGTTTTGGTGTAGATATTTAAGTAGTTGTCCACTTTTTATTTATATATTTACTTTTTTTCTTTCTTCTTTTCTTCCTTTTTGCACTCTGTCATGTTTTTTATCTCAAGACCATTGCAATTATGTGGTGCATATCTTTATTGCTGCAGTGCTCACTGGATATCTTATTTGATACTTCTTTTTGAACTGTTGTGGTGTTTCACCTTCTTTTTTCCCCTTTGTCTCTCAAACCGAGGATGAGAGCCTCTAACAGTGGTCCTCAAACTATGGCCTGCGGGCCACATATTGTATTTGTATCTGTTTTGTTTCATCATTGCAAAATAAGATATATGCAGTGTGCATAAGAATTCGTTCATAAGTTTTGTTTTTACTATAGTCAGACCCTCCAATGGTCTGAGGGACAGTGAATTGGCCCCCTGTTTAAAAAGTTTGAGGACCCCTGCGTGAGTCTAGAAGGACTCTGCCCATTGTTGGTGTAGTTGATTTTTACTCCATTTTATTACTTTTCTCTTCCTCAAACAAAACCACATAACTCGAACTATCTAGTCCCACCTCCCAATTAGAGGGAGAAGTAATGGAGGTACCATGACCAAACAGTTATAAGATCACTAAGTAATAAACTAGAGACAGAGGGGACCACTCAGTCTAGAAGCACCTGGGTGAGGGTGGAGGATAGGGGAGGCAGAATGGGAACGGAGGTGGAGGGAGGACAATTTGGTGGTGGGAATTCCCCTGATTCAATGTTAACATGTACCTGGAATATTACTGTGAACGATATGTAAGCCACTATGATTAAAATAAAAATTATATTTAAAAAATTATTTGGTGTGGAAAGAGAGGAAGGAAGAAGGAGGAGGAGGGAAGAAAGAATGGAAGGAAAGTAGACAGAGAGGGAAGGAGAGAGAGGGGGACTATCTCTATTTCAGGGGATAGAGGATCTTACAAGAGAGAAACTCTGGATCACAGGGCCCAGAAAAGGATCTTCAGAGGACACAAAGAATGGGAGAGAACTTATAGAAAGGAAGATACCAGCTTCTGTCCTTCCAAAGTTTCCTAAAATCTCGCAGGGGGTGGGGGGAGAAGAACAGTCCAGGAATGTGATTTGAAAGTACAAAGAAAAGTTAGAGTGAAAGCAAAGTGTGTGGCCAAGATGTTGAGTAGTGAAGGAGCTGGCAGAGAGGGCTGGGAGTGCACAAGGGACTAGGGAATGGGCAGTGGCCCAGAGGCAGGCAGGCAGGCCTTGCCTTTGCTCAGGCAGAGCAAGGGAGGGAAAGGCCAGATTTCCTGTCCCCTTGCTGGAATGTGCTTGCATCTGGGGACAGCAGAAAAACAAGCAAAGACTTCAACACCCTGTACAAGTATAGGGTGGTGAGTGGGTGGAGAGGTCCTCATCACGCCTGAACCTTACAGAACACAGATGTAAGAGAAACTGATTAAAAAAAAAAAAACAACAACAACATGGGGCCAGTGAGGTGGCGCTAGAGGTAAGGTGTCTGCCTTGCAAGCGCTAGCCAAGGAAGGACCGAGGTTCGATCCCCCGGCGTCCCATATGGTCCTCCCAAGCCAGGGGCAATTTCTGAGCGCTTAGCCAGGAGTAACCCCTGAGCATCAAACCGGTGTGGGCCCCACCCCCCCCCAAAAAAAAAACAACATGAGCCAGGGTAGATACAAGAGCAAATGGGCCTATCTAGCAGACTGGAAGGTGAGAATGGAAAAGGAGCTCAGACTTGAATCAGGTCTTGATGGAGCGTAGAAACTGGGACCAGGTCTTCACCCCTGACTGAGCCTGGGAAATGGGCTTAGGCGGGGCAGGGGGTAGTCAAGATATTCTGCAGGATCCCCCATATGAAACCATGGCAAGTGTCTACAATCTTGGGAATCTGCTCCATGGCCGTCAACTATCCACCATAACTGTTGGTGCAACTGACAAATAGCACTGCATGCCTCCAATCACCAGGGCCAAAGAACCATCACATTAACCTTATTCTGCTCTATTTCTTCTGAGAGAAATAGAAGCTTAAGGGGGCTCTGCTGTCAGAGGTGGAGACTGAGAAGGCATTCCTGGGGGAAGGAATGATGAACCAGGCTCTCCAAGAGATACTTTCTTTATGGGGTGATGGCAACGTGAAATCTAGGATCCATGCTCTGTGTGTGTGTGTGTGTGTGTGTGTGTGTGTGTGTGTGTGTGTGTGTGTGTGTGTGTAGAGTTTAATACCTGAAACCACATAAGAAAGAGGGCTAGAACAAATTGGGCCACGACAGAAGAAAAGACTCCATGACACATTCATTCTGTGCTTTGTCAAGCATGTTTCACTAAAGTTGGACCAGGAAGCTCTACTAGTGTCAGGGAGGTACAAATCAGGTGAAGAATGACCAATAGGAGGGTTCACTTTATTAGATAGGAGTGGCCCAAGAAATCCAGAAGAAATAGCAGAGCACTGACTATGAATTTCCATCAGTGAAATGCCAGGTTTTCCTCCCATAGCTGCATATATTAATTTTCCTTGCTTTTGGGTTTTTGTCTGTTTGAGAGTCACACCTGGCAGTTCTCCCGGCTTAGTCCTGGAGGAGATCAAGAAAGCATATTGAGTGTCTATTAGGGCTTGGGAAAACATATGGGTGCTGAGAATTGAACCTGGGTTAACTGCACATTGCCTGCTATACTATCTTTCTGGACCCTTTCTTTGATTATTCCTTTTCTGCAACTTATAGGTTTATGATTAAATAATTTCTTTCTGTATTATTTTTGTGCTCCTTGTCCTCTTAAGTAAAACTTGTAGAAATGTGGCTCACTCCTTCTTAGCAGGAACCCAAATTGGGTTTTCTGCCTAATTCAGGACTTAGTACACAATTACATGCCAATGGGAGACACTGATTCTTACTTACTGGCTTTTCCACACTCACTTCCAGACTACACAGCCATGATGGTAGAGTTCTGTGAGTAACTGGGGCTGAGAGGAACAGACATTGAAAAGGTCTACAGGTCAGTGGAGGTTTGCTGCATGGTTGATATACTGCAGAAATGAACTACTGCTGGTTTAGAGGCAGAGAGATGGAGGACAGGCAATTGGACATAAAATGTGAAGGATGAGCTACTGCTTAAACCCCACTGGTTCTGATTTGTGTAGTATTAAAGAAATTTACTGGGGAACAAGAGATTTAGGTAAAGTGAGTTCATTGAAGAAGAGTGCACTGGTCAGACTGACACAGCACAGGTCTCCAGTGAGACACACTTAACAATTTTGAAGAATCTTATTATTATTATATATTAATATATATTATATATATTATTATAATCTTATCTTATTGAGTCTCTGAGCTGTTTAGGAGGAAAGTTTCTGCTTTGCACAGAGGAGCTAACCATTGGAGGTGAATAAGCAGGAGATGTATGGCCAATTTTGGGAACTGAGCAGCAGAACTGAGGCCCAGTGGGGTCTAGAAAGGCCTCTAGAATCTCTTGGACACAATCCATGATGTGAGTAGGGACAGCATGGCTGATGCTGTCAGCAGGCATGGTCTCAGTCCATCAGGCCTCTGAAAGAGGGACTTAGACTAGGCATCTGTTTAGAGGATTGCACTAGATCATTTAAGGATGTATCCTGGACTCTAACAAAAAGTTCCACCAGGCCTCAGGAGGATCAGGCTAAAGCCTAGGCTAGAAAACTGGTGGTAACTTAAGCCCATCACTGCTCCTCTCTATGAGTGTCTCTTATAGAACATATTCCATTCCCCTCACTTCCCAAACAATCTCATGACACTATAGCAACTCAGAAACACTGGCTCTTGTTTAGTCTCTGAGATTGCAATTTCAAATTCCCAGAGAGATTCTGATTGGCCCAACTGGGTCAGCTGTTTTCTCCAGCTCCAATCAATTGTCACCCGAGAAGGAGTGTTTCATAATACAAACATGGCAGGCTGAAGGGTTATTTCTGTAGGGCATGGGACCCTTTATCAGATAATTGGTAGTGACTGAGAGGAAAGCAGCTTCTCTGAGCGGTGTCTATTACAAAGTCAACAAAGAAACCATTGTTTGGATTATAAATAGGATGAACATTCTCTGACTTAAGCTCCTTCAGAAGCTTTCAAAGCCTCTCTCAAAACTGTCAAATTTCAGGAAATAAAAACAGTTCAATTTCACACTCATCTAGCTCCTTTATCACTGTTTTCTAGCACCTTTAGGATGGATCCCTGAGCATTACAACAATGCTGATTCAGGAAGAGATTACAAACTCACGGTGGCTAGTAGAGGACGGAGCCTCCTTCTTGCTCCCTCACCTATTTTATCCACGTTGGAATTTGAAGACCATAAACAAATGTCTTCACTGATTCCCAGGCCAATTACCAAAAAGCTGTTGAGAGACTTCTGAGTGTCACTTGAGAAGCCACTTAATTTGTAGCCTGCCTGGTAAGAGAATCACACCAGGGCATGAGAAGATTCCATGGCAAAGGAGGTGCCTCGAGACTAATGTTATCAAATAAACGAAAGGCAGTTACATTTGACATTTTCACAATTACCTTAGGGTCTGGTTCTTATTAGCTCCATTTGTTGCTTTATAAAAGGTATTTGTCTTTTTTTTTTTTAACTGAAAATGTGAGGAAATTTGGAACAGAAACATACAATGAAACATATCCCCGACCCTCTGATCTATCAATCTTTCAAATAAATAAAAATAATTTAGAGCAGCCTGGAAAAAGTTATTTCTTAGTACTCAACTGATATTAGTCCCTGGACTGGTCAATTCCCACTATTGCTATTTTGGAAATGGAGCAGAATGAAAAGAACTGGAAGACATATTGCATGAGAATACCTGAGTGTATGTGTGTGTTTGTATGTGTGCACATACATGCAATGATAGAAAACTAGAGCTCAAGAATTCATCTTAGATAGAAATGCCTTAATAATAGAAAATGCTTATAATGTCATGCTTTAATAAATGGAACTGCCTATAGGCCCCCTCTAACTTACTCTACCCACTTTCATCATTTTAGTTTGCCAACTACTTTACTCACAAATGAGACATTCAAGAAACACCAATTCTGAAATACAAATGTGCGCGCCACCAGTGGAAAAGCAAACAGAAAGCAGCTAATGTACTGTGGCTAAAAAAATTTTCAAACAAAGTGGCAGTAATTTACGGCCTGAGCTCTTAGTGGGACCCCCATGAACATAATCAGAACTGCCAGGACTGATGGGAATGTGTGAATTACAGTTAAGTCTCCGGATAATAAAGGAAAATGAAAAAGCAAATTGCGCATGAACATGAAAGCTGTATTTCTTCCGCTTTCAGCAACTGATTCAAATTTCCAGCCAAAATTTCAGGGTGAAACTTAGAAGTCCCTCAAGAAGCAAACCATGAGTCAACCCACATCCATACTTGGATGCTGCCCCAGTTGTCTGAATGACATAACGAATATTTTGAGATAACAGTTGTATTCTTCGCCATCTTTTGGGGGCTGAGTTCTCATTCCATCACTTGCTTTATCAAATGTACTTTATCAAATGTAGTCAGACAAATTACAGAGTATTTTCAAGTCGTAGCCATCCCTGCAAGATGGACTCATCAAGGTAAAATAGATAAAAATGTTTGGAGGGTGTTTTTTTACATATGCTTATTTTAATAAGGGTTGATGTAAATAAAGGCTTATTTTAAAATAAACCTTGAAAGTAATTTTGTTTAATGAGTAAATTTGAGGCCTTTAGAATAGTCCCTGGTAAGGCTTCGCATGCAGGTTCAATACTCAGCATCACATATGGTATCCCAAGCCCACCAGGCATGATTCCTGAGTGCAGAGCCACGTGTAGGCCCTGAGCACAACTGGGTGTGTCCCCGAAACAAAACCAGAAAACAATCCCTAGAACACAAAGAACTATAGGTGGGTTTCTCAGTACCATGATTATACAATAAAAACTTAGCAAATAGGAATGTTTAGACAATGGGGTGACTAAGTTTGTTTTATGTTGAAGCTGAAAACCTCCTCCAAGCCACTTCAGTGTTCCAAGAAAATCCTGTGGGATATTATTTCCCTGGATTCATAAGCATACTATGCTATGTAGTGAGTGAAATGTTTACACTGGCTCTTGCAAAGTTCCAGGAAGACAAATGGAAGGCTGTGGGCTCTAGTAACAACCCTGCTGAGATTAGATCTGGAGCCTCAGTTTAGTCAATTGTACAATAAAGATCAGACTTCCTGTGCCATGCCCTTCTATGAGTTTGGATAACTTAGTGAACATACTCAAGCCTGTGAAGTTACTTTAAACAATTAAAAAAAAAAAGCAAAGCCAATAAAATAAAACACAATAAAATCTGTTTCCGTTGCTCTTCAGATATCAGACCCTACTTCCAAGGAAGCAGGTACACAGTGGAATGATGAGTCCAGGCTATCCCAAAATGGGCCTTTTTGTTTTGTTTTGTTTTGTTTTTGTTTTTTGGGCCACACCCGGCGGTGCTCAGGGGTTACTCCTGGCTGTCTGCTCAGAAATAGCTCCTGGCAGGCACGGGGGACCATATGGGACACCGGGATTCCATCCAACCACCTTAGGTCCTGGATCGGCTGCTTGCAAGGCAAACACCGCTGTGCTATCTCTCAGGGCCCCCCCTCTTTTTTTTTTAAACTGTAGTCCCATAATATATCTAAGATGGTGCTTTAGCCATATTTCAGCATGTGGTGGTTGAGTAGCATTAAGTATGAACACGTTGCCATATCTCCCTTTCACCACAGAATTGTTGTCATATTCCCAAACCAAGATTTTTTTTGTTTCTTACCCGACTCCCCCTTCTCCTGCCCAGTCTGGGGCAGCTACTCTTCTGTTTTCCATCTCTATCTATGGCTTTGCCATTTTAGGTTCATCATAGAACTGGCAACATATAAGATACTGCATTTCCTTGTTCATTTCCTTAGAGTTAAATGCAGGATCAGAGAGATAGTGCAAGGGTTAAGGTGCTTGCCTTGCATGCAACTGGTTCTGGGATCCCCATATGATTTCCCGGAGCAAAGAATAAGCCTGAGTACTGCAAGTTATGGCCCTCTATTTTCTAACATATTTAGGGCAATTTCTAGTACCTATACAGACCCCAAACCAAAGTTGAGCGCAGAAGACAACGGTGGATCATTGAAGATTTCATGTTGTGATGTCCATATCTTGGAGGATTGTCATTAGGCCAGAGGAAGAAATATAGACACAAGGTCCTAATAACATCCTCATTCTCTAGGCCCTGGAAGGGTCTCTAGATGAGTCTGGCCATGACTATCTTATTGGAAGATTTAGAAACTGTGATGTCTGAGGGCTATGTACTGAGAAGTAAGGAATGGATCTGGTCTCCTTCCCAGTCCAGAAGTGCTTTTCTCTTCTTTTTTTTTTTTTTTTGGTTTTTGGTTTTTGGGTCACACCCGGCAGTGCTCAGGGATTACTCCTGGCTCTACGCTCATAAATAGCTCCTGGCAGCCTCGGGGGACCATATGGGATGCCAGGATTCAAACTATTGTCCTTCTGCAAGCAAGGCAAATACCTTACCTTCATGCTATAGCTCTGGCCCCCAGGTTTATCTTGAGCAATTTGTTGCCTTCCTAAGTTTTATGTCTGTGAAACTTGAGGCTGACTTAGTCAAATTATTTCTAAGTAGTGTCAATGCCATCTTTGTGGGGTGTAATGACATTTCTAAATAATAGGATACACACAAATATCATCTTTGCCTTCATCTATCTAGGAAAATATGTTTACTGTGCATTTTTTAATGAAGGAAGAAGAGGGTTCCGGAGATATAGCACAGTGGGGTGAGCACTTGCCTCGTACATAGCTGACCTGGGTTCAACCCCCAACATCCCATATGCTTTAGAAGTCCATCAAGCGAGATCTCCTGATTATTCCTAGTGCAGCACCAGGAATAAGCCCTAAACATTGTTGGTATGGCTCAAACAACAACAACAACAACAACAAGGTAGGAGAAGAGGAGGTCCTAATTTTTTTTTCCTGGAAAAACAGAGAAGAGAAAAAATACCTCCCTTCTCAAAAAGGGAGAGACTGAATTTATATGCTGCTGGCAATTATTTTTTGTTGTCATCTCTCTTCTGACCAAGAAAACACAAAACAAAACTGAGAGAGGAAAGTTTCAGAGCAGATGCCAAAATTATTGAAAACATGAACCCATACAGGAGTAAAAATCCTGCTCAAGTTCAAGGCTATGATCTTACAACAGGAAAGAAAAATATTGAATGAAACAAGCCATCGGACTAAGAAGATAGAGCAACAAGGTGATCATTAAGATGTTGATGAACTTAGAACAAAATGGACACCAGTGCCAGATTTCCAAGACTTAATTTCATCAAGTACAAAAATCATTCCGGCTAAGTATAAGAGAACAAAGGGGTCAGAGTGATAGCAAAGTGGGTAGGGCATTTGTCTTACACACAGCCAACCCGGGTTCAATCTCCAGCATCCCATATGGTCCCTAGAGTACTTCGAGGAGTGATTTCTGAGCTCAGAGCCAGGAGTAACCCCCAAGAGCCATTGGGAGAGCCTCCCCCCACCACCACCAAAGACAAGAGACTCAGGGAGTTATATATTTGGAGTCTACCAACAGCTTTTGTCATTTATAAACATTCCAATATGAATATATTTGAATCAGGAGATACTTCTAGACAGATAAGAGCTTGGCTCTGAGGAGAGGATAACCTAGTTCTTACAGAGGAGACACTTTCTCACATGAATCAGTCATCCCCAAGATGACCGCTGCTGTAGTTGTTGGCTGCATGCCCCAGAAACTGATCCTGGACCAGGCTTGTCCACAGGGACCCATCTTCAGCACAGACTATATCAGGACAATCAGGCTTAGGAACTCAAATGACCAAGTTTCAGAGTCAATCAACAGTTTAGACTCACAATCATGTCTCTACCAGATAAGGGACAACTTGGTCAAAAACTTCTGGCTCCTTATTGGCCAAGATCAAGTCTATTAGCTAGGTATAGCTGTCTCCAAGGCCATCTCTACTCCAGACAATTTCATCATTAAATAGAACAAATGAGTCCAAAAAATACAAGAAGAATAAGAATGATACCATATAATAATATTACCAAATGCCTTATATCTTTTCCAAGAAAAGATGTCAGAAGATGGGTTTTATTCCCATTAAACTGATGTCAGCCACTGAGAATTCTTGAATCATACGATTTTAGAGATAGATTAAAAACCAAAATATCAGCGAAAAAGGCCACTATTTCCAGAACATTCCCAGAACAGCATTCCTGAGAAGTGGGCATATGATTTGCTTCCAACCCTAAGGCAGGAAGACCACTTCTGAGAAGGAATAGGTGAAGGAGACAGACTACAGGAAATTCCACCAAATTTAGTCTTTTGAAACTTTGGCTTTTCTCAGCTATAAAAGGAGAGTATTTTAAAAGACCATGGGAGTAGCAATTATGTGAATGCTCTGTTCAAGGTTAGTTTTCTTGCTCTATTAGGTTGAAATTGTGTCTTTCTTAGCTATTGCTGGTGGTGTCAATTCTGGCCTGTCAGAGCATATGGATGGAACCTCTCCCTCTTTCTGCTTCCATGAGGCACTGTTCCCATGTTTAGTCCCCAAGCTTCCCACAATGCTTTCTTCATTACAGCTTCATATAACTGACCAAACATTCCTTGTTCCCAATCAACAACTTGAGTCATATCTTGAGGGAGAACCAAAGAGAATTCAAGACAGACTCACAGAAAGCCAATGGAAACAGGGAACTGTTTTCCAAGAGCCCAAAAGCATATTCAGTTTGGGTGAAATTGGGTTTCAATCAAGATACAACTAATCAAAAGACAGCAGGATTCATTAGATTTGAATAGAAAAATAAGAAAAGGCTTCACAGGAGCTATTATTTGAGTTGGAATATACAAAAGCTGGAATGAAGACAGTATTAAAGACAAGGAAGGCTAGGTGGGGAAAAAAGCAAAAATAAACACTTGAAGGAATGAGAATGCATGAAAAGTATGAAAAATGGTGCTGTGGGTTTTGAGGGGTCCCACTGCATGATTTGGAAGCTACAGTTCTAACTAGATAGTATGAATGTCACTGAAGTAAGGTTTTAAAAAGGCAATTTGGATTTCATGAGGTTGTAGGGGATGAGTTCTCCATCATGTGGAACCTTACAAGAAGAGGAAGCCCCCCACTCACCCCAACACAGTGATATGCAAGTCAGGAAGAACTGATCATCATAGAAACTGAAAAAAATAACACCTGCCAATCCTTGATCATAGACTTTCCAGCTTCCAGAATTGCATGAAAATGATTTTGTATAGATAATATCCTGCAGTCTGTGGTATTTGTTAGAGTATTATAAAAGGCAATAACACAAAAGACATTAGGAGAAGAAGGAAGCAGCAAAGAAGAATCAATGGACATTAGCTTCCAGAATTCTGAGAATACAAGTTAGTTCATGTCCTGCAATCTGTGGTGTTTTTTTAACACCAAATACAAAGGGAAATAGTGAAGAAGTATTATTAGCAGAGACTCATCAATGGACAGAAATTCTGGGAAGAGTAGAATGAGACAATATCTCAATGGCTAGAATGAAGAGATGGAATGGCTTTGGAGAAAAAGATCAATGTTCCAATCTATTTGGGGATTTAAATAGTTCTGGGACTTAAGATTAGTTATGAAACTCCCTGAGCTCAGATGCCTTCTTTGTCAATGGCTGAAAGAAAGAATACAGAGAAGACACACTTTACAGTGCCCAGCAGTTGGCAGGTACTTGATAAATGCAAGCAATTATATTATAATTAATGTAATTATTGCTGGTAACAAAATTGGTGCTAAGGGATGATGTAAGAGTGAAAGAACATGTCTAAATGATCTGAAAACCTCTACAAAATGGCCATAAGGCAAAAGGTAGTATAAATGCAACTGGAACAATCCAAAGATCTAAGCAAAAGGGATTTGGGTACAGTCAAATAGGGTCTTAATTTGCTTTAAGCTATGCAAACGGTAGTAACTTCCTGCCAGGATGGAGAGAGAAGAGTGGAGAGAAAGCAAGTAAACTTCTTATTCCTCCTAGAGTCTGAGGCCTGCTGCCACTGCTTGGGGGGCTGGGAGGGTGGGATTTACCAGACAGAGGTGGCAGGGGAGGCCTGGGTTCAAGTAGGCAGCATCTCTCCATTGCTTTATCACTGCTCCCCCCACCCTCAGACCAGCAAGCACTGCTATGGTCTCTATCCTAGGCCCCTCTGCAAAGGTCCAAGTTTTTATTTTTATACCTAGCATTACAAGGAGGCATGTCCAAGGGGGCATGTCCAAATTCAACAGTCATTAGAGTGGGGGGATCCAAGGGGTGTGTCCAAGTACCATACAGAAACCATGTATATCTCATAATACTAAGCTCAATCACTACCTTCATAAAGCCTGATCAACTCCCATACCTATAGTCCTGGTCTTTTAATTGTTTTTTTTCACTGGGTGTTTTAAAGATAGACATACATTACAGCTTTCTGTGCCCAGCACTGCTACCTTATCAATTTACCTCAATTCAAGGATGTGACTGACTCCTTGTTGAGTTAATTGATGAGATAAAATGGCCATGAAACATAAAAACAAACAAACAAAAGCCAGCCAACTCAGTCATTTTGCAATCTAAGAAAGTTGAAATAGTAATAGGTCAGGATGTGGCTTAGGAATAAATTATTTTCCTTCCAAGTATAAGGTTCTGTGAAAAATCCCAGCACCACAAAACAAAAGCAAAATAAAAACAAAGCAAATCATGTTATATGTTAGGCTTGCTTTTAATGTGAAAGTGACAGTCTGTAGGGGAAGTCAGACTGAAGCAACATTCCCTACCCAGTTGCTAGGAAGCTGCTGGGAAGAGTGGGTGGGATAATGCCCAATGGCCAGAATGGAGAGACGAGGGTGGCTTTGGAGAAACAGATCAATGTTCCAATCTATTTGAAAGTTTAATTAGTTCTGGGACTTGAGGTAAGTTATGAAACTCTCAGAGCTCAAATGCCTTCTTTTTTAATGACTGAAAAAAAAATACACAGAAGACACCCTTGTGCATAGTGAGGTAATAGCATGAGACCAGATCCTGTTCTTGGCCCATTCAGGAGTTTTCCAGAACAATATTATTTACAGCAATGACAATGAAAAATGGGAATAGTTCTAATAATGGTTATCAACAATAGTAGATAAATTAAATAAGTCAGCTAACAGTAGACAATGAGACAGGTTTTAACATGTTAAAAGGACATCATTAAAATGATTTAATAACTGTCGAGCCCCATGATGCTGACAAAAGACAAATATTGTGTATGAAAGTGGTGTGGACGTGTTGGCTCTCCCTCACAATGTGGTTCCATTTTAGAATACGTATGTAGAAAAATCTGCAAATGAAAAATGGCCAAAAGAATCTACACTTGATCTTAGCTAAAAGGCCGAGAAGCGATAGGCCAAAAGAATCTATGTAAGCAGCTAACTATAAATAAATTTAGCTTTGTTTCATACTAGACTTTCAACAGTGCATGTATTGGTATTTTAGGCATTCAGGTTCAGTTTTCCTAAAGGAAGAAAAGATATAAGGAAATACAATAAACAGGAATTTCAGGCCTGAGAGGCCCACCTTGCTACAAAAGATCTGTGTTGCCCAGACTCCTCTTGCTTATAGAAGCCTCCAAGTCCATCACAGGGGTAGTTCCAATGTAGGAGAGGAGATTTTTTTTTCATCTGCCTCTGGAGAGGGACTCAACCATAGAGTTGAACTCTACAGGGTCTTTCAAGATCTCCAAGACCTCTTCCTAGTGTCCTTCTTGATAAGATGGAGCCCACCAAGACCAATGGATCTCTTCAGGACCCTTCTGATCAGAGCCAAAGTGACCCACATACAAGGTCAGCTATTCCAAATTAGTCAGAGCTTTCTTTCTCAAAACTCTTGTCTTCAAGGTAATTGGAAAGTCTATTAGTTTTCCATGACTACCACCTTTCCCCTTCAAATATGGCCCTCTCATAAAGAAACTAAAGCAAAATACCCAGAAGTTAAAAAGTAGGAAGAGCAAAGACTTTAAGAAGCCTAGTCCCAAATCTACACATTATCAAGTAATCACCACCTATTTCCAGTGTTCATTTAAGAGACATATTAGAGAGGCTGGAGAGATAGTCCAAGGGTTAAGGCCTTTGTTTCCCAAGCTGCTAACCCCAGTTCTTCTTAGTTCTTCCTTGCTCTAATCAGCACAGTGCTTGATCAACTAAATATTGCTAGGGGTCACTCCACGACAAGTGTTTAATGATAAACTGAATATTTCAGGGTGTGGCTTAATACCTCCCCATTAGTAACAACTACCTCTCCAACCCTTGCCTGAAGTCATAGACACACACACACACACACACACACACACACACACACACACACACACGATATATGCCTGGAAAGTGCTTAAAGATGATTTCTAATCACCTAATATTTTTAAATTAAAGTTTATCTATTTATTTAGGGGAGTTGGGCCACACCCAGCAGCTCTCAGGAATTACTCCTGGTTCTGCACTCAGAAATCGCTCCTGGTAGGTTCAGGGGCCATATGGGGTGCTGGGGATAGAACCCACATTGGTCCTAGGTTGACACATGCAAGCCTTACCACTGTGCTATCAATTTGGCCCCCTCAGCTAATATTCTCTTTTGTTTGATTTTGGGGCCATACTAAGCTATATGCCCAAGGCTTCTCTCCTGTTAGGACTTGAGTCTCCTATGGAGTACCAGGAATCAAACCCAGGTCTGGTGCTTGCCAGTCAGTGCCTTCACACAAAGTCAAAACAGATCCTATAGGGAGAAATTCTGTTGGGAGCTCGCTCAGCTCTTCTGGTACAATAGAAAAATAGCATGGTAAAGCTTACCAATAGGCCAAGAACAAACCTAAAACATTCATAGTGCTATGCTATCCCTATCTAGTTTCCAAGCATATTCATTATCTCTAAAACTCCCTTCCAGTAAGCAACAATACCCCCATTTCCCCACCCTCTTTCTAACCCTTTGAATCCCCAATATGCTACCTGTTTTGACATAAATGGCTGATAGAATCTTTTGAATCTGGCTTATTTCATGCAACATCGAATTTGAGATTTGTTCTTGAACCACATTTTAGGAACTCATTCTTTCTATCGTAAGTCACATTTCGCTGTATGCATTTTATACATACTACATTTTAAACATCAGTGCTGCAATTGGTCTATTTTTCCATTACCAAATGTTGGGTCTGTTCCCACATTTTATCTACTTTTATTAACAATGTAGAGAACATGCAAGTTCATGTACTTGGTCTGAGTACCTGTTTCAATTCTTTGGAGTAGATATGAGTTTGCTTATCTTTTTATGTACTTTACTTATGTTTTATAAAAATCATAGAGGTAATTCATTGCTAACACTGTAAAATTGTGGAAGAGGGCAACAAATTAAAAAAATTCACCTAAACATTATTAAGACTATCTCTTCCAGAAGGGCTATTTTACAAACCAGAAGGCTCATAGGCCTGTTCTTTATTATAAGCACAGATTATTATTGCAGAATTAGACAGTCACTGAAAATACAGACTTGTCAATAAAACCAAAAGTCTGGGTTCAAATCCTGGCTCTGCCATTTGTTAACCAAGTCACTTTTCTGCTCTGTCCTTGAATTCTGACTCTAAAAAGGACTTGGATTATATTGTGAAATGTGACATCCTCAGGAGCTATGGTAAAAAAGTGTTCCTCATCAGTGATTATCAGGGACAAACAAATCAAATGACAGTGAGGTATCACCTCATACAAGTAAGAATGGCCAATATCAAAAGGCTGGGAACCACCAGGACTGGTGGGCATTTATGCAAAAGGAACTCTCATTCACTGTTGGTAGGAATGTCATCTCTTTCAGCCTCTATGAAGTCCAGTATGAAGCCTTCACTAAAAAGTTCAAGTACAGTGGAGAGACAATAGAGCAGTTAGAGTTTATGTATAGCATGAGCCTGAGCTTGGTCTGCCAAGCTCTTCCAGGTGCAATCATAAAGGCCACAGACCACCAAGGTGGCAGAGGAAATCCTTGGCACCACATTCTCAGGTCCTTACATTGAACTGCCAGCTTACCTAGCAGAGACTCATCAATAAACCCCTAGGGTCTCCTGGCCTCCTGGCACATTTTGTATAGACCCATCACATTTTAACAACACAGCGACTATATGATCCAGTAATTCTACTCCTTGGCATACATCTCAACATAAAACCACTAATTCAAGAAGACATATAGACACCTATTTTTCCCATAGTGAAAATGATAGTAACTAAGCCCAAAAAATGACCCAAGGGTCCAACAAATGAATGGATGAAGAAACTGGTAAAATATACAATGGAACACTACTTAGCTATGAGAAGACAGAACATCTTGCCTCTGCTTCAATATGATGAAACTAGAGGGTTTCATGTGAAGTAAAATAAGCCAGAAGGAGAAAGACAAATAAGGAATGATCTCACTTATATATGGAATATAGGGAAACAAAGCAAAGGAATGGCCAGTGGCCAATGAAAACAAACCCAAAGACTGCCAGCAGATTTGAGTTAACCAAGAGGCAGAGGGGAGGATTTGGAAAGAAAGAAAGGGAGACATGAGAAAGGACAGAATTCTGAAGGAATATTGGGCACTTGGAGGTGGATGGGTTTCACTAGTGTTGTATGCCTAAGATAAAAATATTAACACTATTACAAAAATGTTACTTCCTTAAAAAATTAAAACAAAATAAAGCCAGGGAAAGTCAATGCAGATAAAGCTCCTTGATTTAAAACTAAATCTGACACTCCGACTAGCCAATCTGTCAGCTTTCTACAAAGCCAAAAAAGAGATTTTATTTGAAAGGACTGAAGAAATTTTACCTACTTATTTTGTGTATGTATTGGCAGGGATAGAGAAGCCCATCTAGCAGTGCTCAGGAATAACTCTGGCTCTGTACTCAAGAAACACTTGTGATGGGATTTGGGGAGGAATATGGGGTGCCAGGGACTAATATTATGTCAGCAAAGCATGTAAGCAAAGCATTATACCTCTGTACTATCTCTCCAGCCTGCATTTACCTACTTGCATACTGTGTCCCTTTACTGATCATTTTCACATTGTGGCCTCTTCCTCTGATCTGGACATCATTCTTTGTCCCCCTAAAGGAAAACCCTAGCATGGGTTTCTGCATAGTACACATGCAGGGCATTTATTCTGGGCATAGGTTTCCAGAACTGCTATTCTCTGCTCTTTTCAAAGGAATCCATTATAGGTTAGTGCTGACCTGCTGTCTTCTTTGGAAGGACTGACATTGTCTCTAAGGAGATTCTTTTAGGCACACAGGTGAGAATAGCATCATAAGAACATGTCCAGAGCAATGTCTGGAACAGCAGACATAGAGGAAGCATAGCTGTGATAATATTTCCATGGGAGGTTCCCCCAAATCACCCAGAAAAGCTGGAAGATCAGAAAACAAGTTTTGGAAACTCAAAATCCTACTTAAGAGAATAAGCACAGGGGGTAAGGCTTGTAATCCTTTGTACCACGTATGGTTGTCCCTAGCACTGCCAGGAGACATACCTGAGCACAAAATTCCATCCCATGCCCCCTTCCTTCTGTTGATGTATTTAAGGGAATTGCTCAATGTACTTTCTTTTTTTTTTTTTTTTTTTTTTTTTTTGGTTTTTGGGCCAAAAAAAAACAGGTTTTCACACCTGTTTGACGCTCAGGGGTTACTCCTGGCTATGCGCTCAGAAATCGCCCCTGGCTTTGGGGGACCATATGGGACGCCGGGGTATCAAACCGCGGTCCGTCCTACGCTAGCGCTCGCAAGGTAGACACCTTACCTCTAGCGCCACCTTCCTGGCCCCACGCTCAATGTTCTTTCAATGAGTGATGACAATCCCCCATCAAGGCAGTGGACTAGGACCCCCTGTATGGTGACTGGATTGGGACAGTCACCCCCATACAATTGACAACTGCCCCCAAATATAAAAAAGAGAGTCTGGCAATAATTGGGGGTGGCAGGGAAAAGACTGGAATAGAGTCTGCTGGTCCACAGGGTCCGAAACCCCCCCTCTGTCTCTCTCTGTCTTTCTCTCTGTCTCTGTCTCTCTCTATCTTTCTCTCTGTCTCTGTCTTTCTCTCTGTCTCTGTCTCTATCTTTCTCTCTGTCTCTGTCTCTGTCTCTGTCTCTGTCTCTGTCTCTGTCTCTCTCTCTCTCTCTCTCTCTCTCTCTCTCTCTCTCTCAGAAACCCTCCTACAGCAGCAAACCAGGCTGGGAATAAAAGGATACATTACTTCTCTCTCTCCCCCAACCCCCACACTTTGGGCATTGGCATTCCAGGTCACTATACCCTCAACTCCCCTCTACCCTCATCTTCCCCCCAATTTTACTCAAGAGTGTTCAGTGGCTGGAGTCAGTCAGGTCTGACTCAGTCAAGGCCCATATGAAACCATTCACAGAACATGGTGAGAAAATACTTTAAAAAAATAATAAAAGAAAGAAAATACGTTTGAGTTGTCACAATTGGGGGCATACAACCCTCGAAGCCATGTGGTGAGGGGACTTTTAAGTGACTCCACTGGTGAAATAAGGCTTCATGCCCCCCTTTTTTTCCCAAAGCAAATGAAGTAACGGATGGAGTGAACTCAGGCAAAGAGCTATTTAAGCACAGGCCCTTGACAAGAACTGCCCTGAAGTAATACTGCTTGGAACTAAAGAGATGATTAGTGAGGTGCTCAGGGCCCAAGAGGAAATAATGGCTGGCACCGGAATCCAAAGTTTTCCAACCTTGTCTAAAAGCCATCCCCGCAGCTCCACTGCCTCGTAACGAGCCTGTAATGGGTTGCAGAGCTCTGTGCCTCCCGAAGGCCTTCCTGCCTTCCTCCATCTGTGGGTTCTTAGCTCAAATGAGGGGCCTGTCCTGCTCATAGACCAACTTCCCTTGCAAACTCAGGAGGCCCGAAAGGGTGCTGCAGACATGCAATGTTCCAGAAACAGGGAGAAAAGCAAGCAAAGGCTGGACCAAGATTGTGAGCTTGTGAAAAATCTTTAATATCTGAGCCTCAGTCAAGTAAAGACACGGTGTCCTTTAAGGAGCCTTCACTCTTGCACTGAGACCATACTTCAAATAGGAAATGAACTGTTCCAGTTACTCTTGGGTGCTCAGTAGCTGTGCAACTCAAGGCCAGAGCTTCTGTCTTGCTCAATAGGGCTTCTTCAGCCCTCAGTATAAGCCTAGGCCTTAAAAACGTGGTGCTCTGTGATCACTGGTGGAGCGCATGCCTTTGTGGAAAGCATGTTACTCCAAACTTGCATGCCGTTTGGAGGCAAGCCTGTATCCTTGGTTAATAGTAGTAACTATTCTGGTTTCACAGCTTGAAGAACTGGGCCAAATGACTGACAGGACTTTTTTTTTTTTTCATTTCCTGCTGTTTCTTCAACAAAGTAGTCCAAATTTTGTGACTTCAACCCCAAGAAATGTGTGCAAGAGTAGACAGGGCCAGCTCCCACAAAGCATGAATAACTAAAGCATGACCCATAGTAGGGATTTACGCAAGGTGGAACTCAGGGAACAAGACAATGCTGGAACTTCTGAGTCCATTTATGGTCTAAAAACTAGGTCTCCATGGGGCTGGAAAGATAGCTCAGTGGTAGGGTGTTTGCCTTAGACGCAGAAGGATGGTGATTCGAATCCCAGCATCCCATATGGTCCCCGGAGCCTGCCAGGAGCGATTTTTGAGCGCAGAGCCAGAAGTAAGTCCTGAGTGGTAGTGCTGTAGGGTGTAACCGCCCCTCCAAACCGCACCCCCCCAAACTAGATCTCTTAATTGTTCATTCAGGTCATCTTTACCATTGGGCTGTGGGCTGCACTCTTCAAATGCTTTTCTCCACTGGAAGGAAGAATTTTGCCTTTTCTCTGCAAATTCATGATCAGATTATAGTAAGATAATTTCCTTCATGCAAAGTGCTCAATATATCACAGAGAGTCATACAATAATTTTAGAAAATTTATTTTCCTCAAATGCCATTCCTACATTTAAAAACAATGAACAGCCCCTCCAACCTCAAGCAGTGTTCAAGGAACTCAGAAGCTACCACAGAGATACTCGGCCTGGGGGGTGTGAGCTGGACTGTTCAATGTTTGGTCCTGGCAGTAGTGGTGGTGGTGGTGGTGGTGGTGGTGGTGGTGGTGTAACAAGGACTACACTCAGCAGTTGGGTTTGGGAGATGTGATATTCAGGGATAGAATCCAGGTTTTTGTATGCAAAGAATGAGATCTAGTCCTTAGAGCTATTTCCTGGACCCGTCCATCCCTTTGAAGTCAGCAGGATTAAAAACATCACCTCTTGCTACAGAGCAGAAAGAACAAGTTCAGATTTAGCTATGGTTCAAACTGTGTTTGCAATGCAGAAGTACCTTTGGGCAGGAGTGATAGGATAGCAGGTAGACATTAGCCTCGAATGCAGTGGGTGTGACCACAAAACAACCAAAATAACAACACAACTGTGGACCCGGAGAGATAGCACAGCGGCGTTTGCCTTGCAAGCAGCCAATTCAGGACCAAAGGTGGTTGGTTCGAATCCCGGTGTCCCATATGGTCCCCCGTGCCTGCCAGGAGCTATTTCTGAGCACACAGCCAGGAGTAACCCCCAAGCACTGCCGGGTGTGGCTCAAAAAACAAACAAACAAACAAACAAAAAAAACCAACACAACTGCAAGGTGCAAACCACAGCAACAAGTGTGATCTAAAATAATATAGAAGACACTGAAAAGAATCAAGTAACATTAACGTTTATCTTTCAAAATGCTACATTTTAAAAGAGATAATACAAGTATTAAGGCACTTGCCTTGCATGTGGCAGACACATGTTTGATTTTCCAGCACAGTATGGCCCCCTGGGTACCATAGGAGATGACCTGCAAACACAGAGCTGGAAGTAGCCCCTAGGCTTCTTCGTAAGTGACTCAAATATTTCCCCCTCCAATAGTATCAATATTAGAAAGGTGTAGTTTAAGACCTAAACCTGCTGAATTAGGGTTATCTTAAACTCTGTCTGGCTTCTCCAAGAGTTCCTCCAACTAGCTACCAGTTTGGATGATGAACTACAAGGAGAAATAAACTCTCAGAGACCCCAGTTCCTGAAGTCTCCAGTCCCTGTTCTTCAGCCTGTCAAGAACATAAATTCTGGTCAATTCCAATAATATCGTGCCCTTTTGTCCATTGCCACTGCCCCTAATACATGCAAACCAAGAGCACAACTCCTTTCCAATTAGCTATGAACTTCACTCAAAACAGATCTTCACATGGTAGGGATCCATCAAGTAATAGATATGAGTGTATGTGTGGTGGTGGTGGTGGTGGTAGTGGTGGTATTGGGGGTGCAAGGAGAGGAATCAAAAGACACCACCTGTCCTAATTCAGAGCATTTAGTGAAAGAAATGCTGAGTGAGTTGCTCAGGGAAGAAGGGATTAAAAGGCAGGAGCCATGATGTGACTGGTTTGTCCAGAGAACTATGACCCTCTGACATTCAACACACAAGTAGAATTTATAGGTGCCATTTGTAAGACAGCAAAGTGACTTTAGCAGATAGACGGCAATGCTTCCATTCCACATTGAACAAAAACATCACAAAGCTCAATAGTCAGAGAAACTCCAGAAGCCCTGCTCCTGAGAACCACACTTCCCATTTCCTTCCCAGTTAAGTATCCTGATCTCTTAGGGAAAAAAACAAAAAACAAAAACAAAAACAAAAAAAAAAACCAGCTCTCTATTTGAAAATAGAAAAGGCAAATCAGAACCACGTTGGTTCAAATCCTGGCATCCCATATGGTTCCCCGTGCCTGCCAGGAGCAATTTCTTTCTTTCCTTGTTTTTTTGGTTTTGGTTTTTGGGTCACACCCAGCTGCTCTCAGGGGTTACTCCTGCCTCTACGCTCAGAAATTGCTCCTGGCAGGCTCAGGGGACCTTATGGGATGCCGGGATTCGAATCACTGTCCTTCTGCATGCAAGGTAAACGTCCTACGTCCAGGCTATCTCTCCGGCCCCCCTGAATGATTTCTGAGCACAGAACCAGAAGCAAACCCTGAGTGCTGCTCAGGTGTGGTCCAAAAAAAAAAAAAACAAGAAAAAAAATTACTGCCTAATCCAGTATCAGCACTGATTTGCATTTGGAATCAAGTCTCATTATTTCTTGATGGAAAGCTCTCCCTCCCTTCAGGCTACCTTTAGGTACAATTTTTAAATTGTTCCCCCAAAGCAGTATTTGGTTCTCTAGAGAGGAATTTGGAAAGCCCATGAGGCTGAGAATGAAAAAAAAAGAGAAAAGGGCTTCATCACACTTAGCCCCAAGTCCCCAAGGAGAAGCTGAGGTGAGACCTGTGCAGATTTCTTATTTGAGGAGATCCCTGGTTAGGAAACATTTGTTTCAGAATGTTCCCTGTGTCCCACCCACAGCAGCTTTCAACAACTCTTGGGAGGGGGGTTTGTCTCCTTCATATTTCATTTCCTGTTGGAAAGAATACACTGTGGCATGCCCTTGCCTGGACTTTTTAACAGAAAACCAGAACCAGAGTGAGCTGCACAGCCAGAGCAAGTCCACAGATAGGTGGTACAGAGCAGCTGAGAGGAGAGAGAACACCAGTGATGGATGGATTTTATTTTAGTGCATCTTCACGAGAGGGAACCTGACCCACAGAAGAGGAGATGTGTATATCAGGAAGATAGCGTGCTCACTGCTAAACTAAACACAGATCCTGAGACTAGGCTCAGGTAGGAATCTCCACTAGGTTGCTGGACAATAGTGCCCCAAAGCCAGACTTGTGACCTCTAATGAGTCACCACTGTCTATTTGTTCTATGGCATAGGGTGTAGGTGGTTTAAATTCAAACAATGTCTTCAACATGCTTAGCAGTGCCTAACACCAGTAGGTTCCCACGTAGCGGCTAACAATTAGCATAGGAGTCCAATGAGTTTAATACCACATTTTCAACTACATACCAAACATTGTCTAGGGCAGGGGTCCTCAAACTTTTTAAACAAGGGGTCAATTCACTGTCCCTCAAACTGTTGGAGGGCCGGACCATAGTTAAAAATATATATAATATATTATATGATTAATATATGTATATATTATAAATATATAACAATATAAATATTATAAAAATAAAAAAATCAATAATAAAATATCAATGTGATATAATATAAAATATATAATTTATATATTAATATATATACTATGTTATATATAAGGGGCCAGAGAGATAGCATAGCTGTAGGGCATTTGCTTTGCACAACTCGAGACAGACCCAGGTTAGATTCCTAGTATCCCACATGGTTCACAGAGCCTGCCAGGAGAGATTTTTGAGAATAGAGCCAGGAGTAAACCTTAAGTGCCACAGGGTGTGGCCCCAAAACCTAAATAAATATATTAATAAATATTTAAAAAATAAAAAAAAATACGAACAATAGTGGTCTGCTGGCTGTAGTTTGAGGTGCCTTGCTTGAGTCTCAGAAGAGTAGTCAAGAGACAGAGAGAAGAAAGAGCATTGGTGAGGGTGGTGTACATCCCACCATGGGCACTGTGAGCCTGGGTCAAGTTAGTGGCTAAGCAGGGCAGACAGCAGTGCCACAAATACTTGGCGGGCCGCATGTGGACTGTGAACCCTAGTTTGAGGACCCCTGGTCTAGGGTTGTAAGAGCATACTGTAGGTAAGAGAATCCCTGGTTTGAGAAAGAGGCAGGTACACAACAGATCATTTCAATACTGCATGGTGTGGATTCTGATCAAGGTAGATTTGAAGAATTCACTTGGAACCCACCTATTAAATAGTTTGCAGCACTACTGATGCACAAGCAATGGAGTTGGTAAGAAGACAAGATCTATCCCTCTCTTGAGAAGGTAGGTCTATCAAAGCAGGAATAATACTTCTTGGAGGTTGGAAGACTAGGGTTGGGGCCACACCAAGCAGTGTTCAGGTCCACTTGTACTCTGTGCTCAGAAACAACCTTTGCACAAACCATGTAATGATAGGGATCCAACCTGGGTTGACTGCACACAAGGCAAGCACCTCGGTACTGGCTCTCAAGGCACAGGAACAGTGTCCTTTTTATTTAGTCCTATCTATGTCTTTGAGGAGCACTGTGAGGGGAAAGGAGAGAGAGAGAGAGAGAGAGAGAGAAGAGAGAGAGAGAGAGAGAGAGAGAGGAGGGAGAGAGGGAGAGAGAGGAGAGGAGGAGGGAGAGAGGAGGGAGGAGGAGAGAGAGAGAGAGAGAATAAATTAAGACTTAAGTCAAGAGGAGTCAGCCTGATAAAAATGAGAGCAGAAAGAAACAGCAAGAATCAAAGCAGAAAGAATAAAGAGAGAAGACTCTGCCCTGGAAATTAGTGGCAGGTCACTGAAACAGGATAAAGAATGGGGATTTGGCTACAGTCAGATGATTTGGCAGGGACATGGCCTCAGAGAATAATTTTTGCCACACTCAGGAGCCTCTATTGTGGGTGACTATGAAATGGAAGTCATCCCAGCAGCTACTGATGTGGTACATTTTATGGGATTGAAAATCTTCCTCCAATGTTAAATTCTGCTTTCCTGACCTAATAGTCCCTGGTGTTTCACTATTAAATCCAAAGTCATCGATATTAGCCCCAACTGCTCAATACCGTATCTATGAATTGACTCAATACAATAACTATATTACTCAACAATTCCATAAGATAGAGGATTTTTATTATTTTATTTTCCAAATGAGTTATCCAAACAAAGAAGCTAACATGGCTTGCTCAAATCGCCACAACTCATAGTAAGTAAACTATTCTCTGAGTCACCATATTCTCTTTAACCAATTGGTCTTCCAATTTATTGATTCTCTCTTTAGCTGAGCACATCCACGATGTAATTCACTGGACAATTAAAAAATTATAACTCTAATAATCAATCTGAGAATACTAATTTAGCTCTAGTAAACTCTAATTTGAAGCGCTATATTATACTGTATATCTTGTGAGGTCTAATTCTCTTTTACCAAAAAACACCTTAAAAATATGTATCTACTCTCTGTCTGAGTCCATTATTCAGTCCTTAAGACACGAACTCTCTGTGCATTTTGTCTAATGTCTGGCCAGGGTTGGCTGTGTTTTCCTCCTCTCCTGCATGGGTTATAATTAAAAAATAAATAAACTCAACATCAGTGGGTATTTGCTGCTGCTCTTATGTTGTTTTGATGTTCTTGGAGAGAAATACACATGCATTGGGACAGAGAGACAAGACAGTTTTATGGATGGGTTTTAGGTTGGTCTTTATCAGGGTGTCATTATTGATCAATTGCAGATTAAGGGTTGACAGTATCTTCTTGGTTCAAGCCTGGTGCAGCGACAAAGAGGACCTCATCCCAGACTCATGCATAGCACTTATTGGGGTTTTCTTTTCTCCTGGAAGATCCTAGTGACCCAAGGCAGATGATAGATCTGTGCTCACTGGAACTGTCATCATTTTAGGCCCCACCAATCATTCTTCATGGCAGTCTGGGGAGGGTGTGTCTTTCCCAAGTCTGTAGTGTCCTGACCTTGGGACCTTAACACTCCCATTAGGAGGCTCTGCATTTAAGAAATACAGAGTCCTTGTCCAGGATTGTACATCTTTCCTAAATCTTTTGTTTTGGGATCACATTCAGCTGAGCTCAAAGTTTACTGAGCTCAATGCTGAGAGATCATTCCTAGTGGGGCTTGAAGGACAAGATAGGGTGCTAGGAATTGAACCTGGGATGTCTAAATGCAAGGCAAATGCCTTACCTGTTGTCCTATTTCTCTGGGCCTTTCCTAGTTTTTTATTTGTTAGTTTTAATTTTGGGCCACACCCAGCAGTACTCAGAGGTTACTGGCTTTGAGCTCAGGAATCAATCTTGGCAGAGGATGGGCGACCATATGGGATGCTGAGGATTGAGCTCAAGTATTTGCCCTACTTGCTGTACTATCGCACTGGTCCCGCTTTCTTAGTTCTTTTTTGTTTGTTTTTGGGCCACACCCCGTGGTGCACAGAGTTACTCCTGGCACTGTGCTCAGAAATCACTCCTGGTAGGCTCAGGGGACCATATGGAATGCCAGGAATCAAACCAAGGTCCATTCTGGGTCAGCTGCATGCAAGACAAACGCCCTATTGCTGTGCTATCTCTTTGGCCCCCCTTTCTTAGTTCTTAAGAACTGGCCAGACCAGACTAGCAAGGAATTGATACTTTACTTATATTTGATCTGGGAACCACTCTCAGTAGTAATTAGATTTTATTCCTAACTCTGTGCTCAGACATCAATCCTGGTGGACTCAGGAGACCATATGTGATGCCAGGGATCGAACCCAGATTGGCCAAGTGAAAGGCAAGAACTCTATCTGCTGTACTATTGCTCTGACCCTACAATGTTTTAATCAATAAATTAGTTAGTTTCCAAATGGAAATGAAAGACTATGTATACATTAGCTTCTACAGAAAAATGCTCCCAAAAATTAGAAGAAAATCCATGTTCTCTGGATACACAGTCATGCTAAGCAAGCCCAGAAGTTTGGGCCTCTGATGAATTGGTACATTGCTCTTTTTTTCTTTTTCTTTTCTTTAATCACCATGAAATTACAAGTTATTCATGCCTGAATTTCTGGCATATTGTGTTTTAACACTGATCCCTTTGCCGGTTCCCGCTTCTTTCTACCAGTGCTCCTGACCATCATTTGCTCTTCACAAAAAACTTTTAATTTATGTATATAAAATTTTTTTGCAATGCAATTTACAGCACTGTTGCTGATACAGTTTCATTCCTAACACTTTACCATCTTCAGCACCACCTCCTCCTCCCAGTTAGATATGTCATTCTTAATCCTGTTTATACCCTGTCCCATCTTCTTCCCATTTTTTCTTTTGTCTTAGAATTAGTGTTCAGAGGGTCCATGGACTACTCCTGATCACTTCCAGCTGTGCAAACCTGGTGGTTCTCTGGTTAGCCCTGGCAATGTATGCAGTGGGACTTGGGTGTGCTCAGGTGTCCACTGGTGCTGGGGATCCAACCTGGGATCTCTGCATGCAGAGCTCTTTGAGCAACTTCCCCAGCCTAGGATACTCCCTATCTCCTGAAGGACCATGTAATAGGGAATGACTGTGAAGGTCTGGTATAGATCCCAAGTCTACTGGGCAGAGCTCTTGCCTGGAGACCTGCCTGATGGACACACAGTGACGTCTCTGTCACTCCACTGAAACCTGCTCACTTACAGGCAGTGGACAATAAGCTCATTTTTCAGTTAGTGCTATCAGGAGATTTCTGAGAAGTTCACATACCTGGAAGCATGTGGCACGGTGCCTGGCACAGAAGGGGCCCTCAGTTAAGATTTAGGGTACATTATGTCTTTAAATCAACTGTAAACTTGCTATTATGCTTGAGATAGAGATAGGAGATACACAACTCTTGCTTCAGTGCTTAATTAGGAAATATGTTGACACAAAAAATGACATGAGTGCTATTGGGTTTAAGGTGAAGATGTACTTCACCTCCTTCTTCTTTTTTTTTTTTTTTTTGGTTTTTGGGTCACACCAGGCAGTGCTCAGGGGTTATTCCTGGCTCCAGGCTCAGAAATTGCTCCTGGCAGGCACGGGGGACCATATGGGACGCCGGGATTCGAACCGATGACCTCCTGCATGAAAGGCAAACGCTTTACCTCCATGCTATCTCTCCGGCCCCATCCTCCTTCTGACCCCCTAAAATGCCTAATAAAGTGCCTACAGCAAAGTGATTTTGTCAATTCCTGTTTTAGACGATTCCCAGGGAATAAGTAGTAGATAAAGAGAGAACTAACCATACAAAGCGAAGACTTAGGAGTTTCTTTTATTTCCATAATAATTCCAGGATCTATATTCATGTCTCAAGTTGAAACTCAGTCATTGGGTGGTGAAGGGGTGGAGGACAGGTCTCTCACATGGCAGTGCTCAAAATTTACTCTTAGTTCTTTACTCAGGGCTCACTTCTAGCAGTGCTCATCCAACTAGATGTTATGGCCACTAAACCAGGGTTGACCATACTCATTGTTGTGTATGTAACTATGTTACTCACCCTAAACTCAAGACAAATGCCTTAACTCCTGTTCTAGCTCCAGTTCTCAGTAAGTTATTTCATCTGTTCTTATATGGTCTGTTCATCAGTATGGCTAAGATTGGGGGGATGACTCATTATTCTCTACCTGTTAATTGAAGATCTCCTATGAATGAGAATCTATGCTAGATTTTGATGAAGATGGGGGTAAGTTAATGGGGGTAAAAGAAAAGAAAATTCTCAAGAAACTTTCAACTTTAGGAAGAGGAAAATATTTAAATCACATGATATTATAAGAAAATGCTGAGAGAGTCAGAGAAATAGAGAAGATGTACAGCAGGTAGTGTGCTTGCCTTGCACATGGCTAACCTGGGTTCAATCCCAGGTACCCCATAGGGTCCCTCCAAGTCATTCAGGAGTGATTTCTGAGTACAGAGCCAGGAGTAACCGCTGAGTATGCTGGATGTAGCCAATGACAAAATGAAACAAAAATAACTTGAAAAATGAATAAATGCATACGTGGTTTTAATTGACAATATGCATAGTCTTGAAGAGATAATATACTGGCTAGTGGAAGGAGGAAGATAAGTAATGACAAGAAAGAAAGGTCAATAAAGAAAGAAAAAATAACTGAGCAGGGCTTCTGAAATTTTCTAATTCATGACCTCTTTACATTGAGATATTTTTGCATGATCCCAGATAGATTGGTATATAAAATAGCTATATATGAACCACTTAGAAAAAATTAAATCATGAATTTTATTTAGGGGGCCAGAGAGATAGTATAGTAAGAAGATCATTTGACTTGAATGTAGCTGACCCAGGTCTGATTTCCAGCATCCCATTTAGCTCCCAAAGTCCTGCCAGGAGTAATTCTTAAATTCAAACCCAGGAGAAATCCCTGAGCATTGCTAGGTGTGGCCCCCACCCAAACAAATTTCATTTAAAACAATTTGTAAAATTTTTGTAATTGCCCCTATTTAGTTACATCACCCCCCATGTGTGATGGTGATTGCTATCTTTAAGAAGTTAGGCTCACAACTAAACAAGCAGAGCAATACAGGATATAGAAGTAGAAATAGATATTTGACTGGAGCTGCCAAGAGGGACAAAATGCAATGAAAATAAGTCTTGAAAGATAGGAAGAGTCAGCTTAGAGGGGCTTTATATTCACCCTGAATAAGTATCTTAAAATACCCTAAGACAGAGTGGCAGTGCTTGGCAGAAAAGAAGCTTAATGAATTGTTCAGGCTCTTCCCAGCAGGAACCTGTTCCCGACATGCACACAGGAAGCTGCCATCCGGACACAAGCAATTACTAGCATTCCAAGTCCTGGGCCCTGAACCCCGCCAGCACATCAAATGCCCCCCTGTTAAAGGTTACCCAGCAAACAGCTCTGATCCTGCCAGGCTCGGGCGGAATCCAATCTCCTAAATAAGATCCACGAGAGGCAGTGTCAGGAAGGTCAGGAACAACCCAGCTTCACATCTTGAAGCATTTTTTACCATGTGGAACATTTTAGAGAAGAAGAGAAAGGAACGAAGTGGGGAGGGCTCGGAGGAGTTGGGGGGGGAAGCCTCCCTCAAAATAGTAGAAACCCACATAATTAAACGTTAGATGATCACAGAGAAAATGGGGCATTTATTTTGGTTTCCACCTCTTGGTGATCTAAAATACAGCTGCTTTCCAAAAAGACTATGCCAGGATGGAAAATAATGGGGCTCACACCTCCTTTACTCTGCCTCCTCTCTTCTCCCACCCGCCTGTCCCCACTGCTCTGTACCTTTGTCGAGTTCCGTTGATATGTTCCATGATGAGGTAGGCACTACGTCAGCAGTGACTGACAACTCTGTTTCTGCAAAGAGAGAAAAGGGAGGGGAGAAAGACAATGGCCATATTAAAGAGAGTAACTTATGGGCTGTTAGATGCATTACCCAAGAGTTTCACAGGGCCTCCCCTTCTGAGCGAGACCAGTGCAGTCCCATAGCTTGTTAAGCCAGAAAGGCTGTTCTGTGGGCCAGGCAGTGGCGCCTGTGTTATAAGGGCGACCCAGAGGGATGAGTTGTGCACTAGACTGGAAGAATGTTTTCTTGGAAACATAGGCTCAAATAAGAGCTCTGTTTCATTAATGGGAAAAACAAACCTGCAGAAAAGGCCCAACAAGATGAAGCATAAATTCCTTTCCTGCTAAAGACCCGTTTTAGATTATTCCAGTCAAGTTTTCCCACTGGAAATAGGAATTCTCTTGTTGCGGCTGATAGTGTTTGTTGCATTTGTGAATGGACAGCCTGTCTATACATAGATTTGAGGAGACTTTAAGTTAAGATGAATGAAAGTGTCAACAAGAGAGAGTTGTTCCAAGATAACTTTCCATAAGCAAAGGCAACCATGTAAATCACTGATCTAATAGGCACAATACACTAGCAACAGAGAACATAAAACACACATGAGATTTGCATAGTTGCTGTTGCATGTTTAAGCTACAACATCATCTCATAGTGCATTTTAATAGGACTGTATTCAGCTTTCCTTAGGCTTGGTACACATTCTATTACTTTCTGTATTTCTCTCTCTCTTACACACACACACACACACACACACACACACACACACACACACTAGACAGGATCTCACACAGCCAAATCCAGCAGGTAAGTAGCCAGCAGCCAGACTGCCAATACCTTCCCTGTAGTCGGGGGCAGATATTATAATTCACTTATGGGCCCTTCTGTCTATTAAACTTGGAATCCACCTTCTAATCATTCCCACATAGTCCTCTTGGGGGCCACTAAAAATGGCTTTGTGTTCACACCCTTGAGTAAGTGGAAGAACTGGGATTCAAATCCAGATGGGCCTGATGCCACATATACTCCTGCAGACCTGCATGGTTGAGCTCTCCAGTCCAGGAAACCCAGCTTACTTTTTATCCACAGTACCCTGCTTCTCTCCTCTCACCTCAATAAGCACCCTTCCTTCAGTTCCTTATTTACTGAGGACCTGTCTGCCACAAAGGCCACAGATGTCACACGCTAATGGTTGTGAGCTCTGCCAAGAACAGGATGTTTGCCCACCCACACCTCGAAAAGGTCCATTCTGGCTGCCAGGCCATTAATCCACCAGCTCCACACAGCATAGATTAGAAGGTCTGTGATTTGTACAGTCTTCCTTAGCTTGATTCTCCTTCCCAAATGGAAAACAATAGCAATATCAACAACAACAACAATAACAAAAAAACCCATATCCTTCTTAGCCCCAACAGCCTCCTGTATCCTGATGCCTAAAGAACATCAGTTCTTTGTAGGGGGCCTGATGCCAGGTGGACAAGATGACAGAAACTTTAAAACACATCAAAGTCTAACATAAAGCCGGACAGAATAATGGAACCACGTAGGAACACAATTCATACAAGAGCCCAATGGAAGGCAGGCAGTGTTCCTAATGTCCACACCAGATCTTCTGGGTAGGTATATATTTCTTACATGGGGAGATATATATTTCATGCATGAAGGGGTATGTATTTCTTGCATGGACTGGTATGTATTTCAAGCAAGGATAGGTGTATATTTCATGCAGGGATTGGTATATATTTCTTGCATGGATGGGTGTGAATTTCCTGCATACATCAGTGTGAATTTCCTACATAGATGGGTGTATATTTACTGCATGTATGGGTGTGTGTTTCCTGAATGGATGAGCATTCATTACATGAAGGATGGGTGTCTATTTCATGTAGGATGTGTTTCCTGTAGAGATGAGTATATTTTTCATGCATGAATGGGTCTGTATTTCATGCAGGGATGGCGTGTATTTCCCACAGGTGGGTACACCAGGAAGAGATCACTCTCTTCACAAAGGGGTCTCCATGTAGCATTCCAACCACACTACTGCACTTATAGCACCATTCTGCTGCCACCCACTTTGGCTCTGGGAATAATGGCCCCTTGTTTGCATGGCTATGGACCACAGGTTCATAAAAAGGCTCAGACTGCACCCAGACTTCTGGGAGCCAGGGAATAGAGGCACTGTTGCCCAGATGGAGTTTCTGAGGAGGATGCAAAGGCAGGGAAGTGGCAGGATCAGGACAGATCTTGATAGCATTGGCATTCCATATTTTCATAGATTCATCTTACTGCGACTCAGGGTTAAGTTGCCAGAAATACAGGTTTCATTTTACAGTATTCACTTTATGGAAAGCTAACTAGATGTCCTTTGGTTTCTCTGAGCTGTTTGAATGGCTGCTTGATTATAATTTGGGACCCATGACAAATGAATGGATTCTTTGGCACTGCTAACAGTGAGGCCGTTCTCCCAGTCACTGATCACCACTGGGTTCTTAGGCTACAGCAAAGATCATTTCTATTCACAAGCTCACGAAGAGACTGTGATGAAGCTGAGGAATTCTATCCTTGGCCTTGATATCCTTTGCTTTAGAGAGCCACATGTTTAGCTGCTTAGATAAGATGATAATCAAAACAGATAAAATATTTTGACATGGGAATAACCTCCCCTGAAAAATATGATCTTCCAAGACTATGTTTTTATAAAAAAGAAAGATGGATTGTTTTATACAAGAAGTTAAGACAAGTAATGTTCCAAAAAAAAAAAAAGTTGAATATATTGTTTTTCTTTCTTCATTTCTTTTTTTGGCCCTAAAAAGAAAGTCTAAATCTAGTGAGGAAACTGATCACATGGAGTTTCATAAACTACAGTGTCAAGAGCAGCTTCAGAGTCCCAAAGCCCATCTCTGACCTAATAGCTCCACACTGATGAATTCAGCATCTTTCCCCTTCCTCTCAACTATGTGAAAGGAAATTCTCAGACCACCATTATTTGCCCTTCTCTTAGTCAAATTACTGCACTCATTAGAAAATAGAAGAGAAAAAAAAAAAAAAGAAAAGAAAATAGAAGAGGCTGGGCCGTAATGGAGGTGCTTAGGAGTGACCCCTAGCGATCAGGGCATCCTATGTGATGCCGAGGAATAAACTGGGGTTTGCTGCCTACTAGAAAATGCCTTACCTGACACATTATCTTTCCCACTTACCAACAGAATTTACTGGACAGACCAAGCTCACAAACTATATTCTTCCATTTACCAAATTTGTCATTATGGGAAGTTAATATCTTTCTATCGTCTATTTTCTCATCTGTTTAATGGAAATAACAATAGCATCTCATAGGGTGGCATAACATGCAGAAGGGCAAAGCCTGAGTGTGAAAGGAATAATAGCTAGCCCAGTGCATTTCTTTGCCAGCATTGTGGAATCCCAAGATGTTTTATCTGGATGGTCTTTGGGATCCAGAAATGACTTATCAAGATATGGTGTGTCTATAAGATTTTGTGCTGGATTATATTTGGGTTTTCATGGGATAGAGGATACAACCTGGATATAGAGATTCTGCCTCTGATATGCTATCATCTCTTCATTTTATCAAGAAAGTGAAGCCCAGAACAGAAAGCTGGGCCCAATTGGAGGTTTCCAGGATAAGTCATGGTTTAGATAGAGACAATGCAGAGGTTAAGATGTTTGCCTTGCATGCAACCAATTCTGGTTGATTCTCAGCATCCCATATGGTATCCTGAGCACTCAGGAGTGACTTCTGAACAGAGAATCAGTGGTAGACCCTGAACACTGTTGGGTGCAACCTTCAAATCCACCCTTCCCAATGTAAGAACTCAAGGCCTGCTTCAAGGTCCATTTGCTTTGTGGCAACAGAATGGCTTGTGGTTATTTGGTGATGGAAATAGAAGTGAGGGTGAGGGCCCAGGGGAAGTAGCTTCTCTAACCAGCAGGATATTTAAACAGTTGGTGTGAAGATTCTTCTCTGGGGAGGCCACATGCCTTCCATAGGCCTGTATGAAACATGTCCCATCACCACCCTAGTGGTATTATGGAGGAGAGTAAGAGTCTATTCCTGTTTGCAGCCACCCCTACAGCAATGGGCGTTCTCTACCTGTCCATTGTTCCAGTTTGGCTTCAGCACTGAGGACAGGGAACTGACCTTCCTCAGGCCAGCAGGGAAGTTAGGAGTGATGTCACCATCAGGACTTCAAGTTATGGTTTCTGGTGTTATCTTTGGTTTTGGGTGACACCCTGTGGTGTTTAAAGACTACTTTTAGCATGCTGTTGGGGTGGAGGGTAGGGGTTTGCTCTTTGCTTGGGAGGTAGTGACAGGAATTGAACCTGAGATACCTGCTCAGCTTCTTGAGTTCTCTCCCTTGGCCTTCTAATGTAATCTTGCTTGTGGGTTTTTTTTTTTTTTTTGGTTTGTTTATTTGGATGCTTTTTGGGCCATATTTGGTGGTGCTCGGGGCTTACTCCCAGCTCTGTGGTGAAGGATCATACCTAGAGATGCTTGGGGGACAATATGAGATTACAGGGATTAAACCTGGATCAGAAATGTTACATCTTTTAAATATGTTAGTATTATGGATTACATGAGGATCGTAAGTCAAAGGACACATGTGACACAAACCACAACTGGGCATTGCACATTCAACTTTGAAATGATTAAAAGTTCCCATGTCTTAGGAAAATGTCCTGCTATTGTTGTTTATTTATTTGTATTTCAAAGCCATACCAGTGGTGCTCAGGGCTTACTCCTGACTCGACTCTCACAGATCACGTCTATTGAAGATTGAGGGACTATATGTGGTGTCAGAAATATATCATGGTCAGACATAAGCAAGATAAGCACCCTACCCATTGTACTATCTCTCCAGATCCCCCCTTGCTTTTTAAAACAATCAAACTTAGAGCCAGAGAAAACAATTAAACTTAGAGCCAAAGAGATAGTATAGCAGGTATGGTGTTTGTTTTACATACAGCTCACCCAAGTTTTAACCCTGGCACCACATGCAGTCCCCTAAGCACCATCAAGAGTGATCCTTGAATACAAAGTCTCTCTCCATCCTCCTCTTAAGACCAAACCTGGACTCTATATATTAGGCTCTTTACAATGAAATTCTAAAGGACTCACTCATACTTCTAAAACATATATCAGTACTTTCTCTGTAAAAGAATTGGCAATACAACCTCTATCAAAAACACCAGTGGCATTTTTAAGAAAATAGCACAATTCTAAAGTTTCTGTGAAGCCATAAAAGTCAAAGCAATTCTAAGAAGAAGAAAGATGGACTCATCTCACTCTTTGACTTCAGACAAACTTATAAAGCAATAGTAATGAAAACAGCATGGTAACGGAACTCAAACCATACCACAGAAACTAAGGCACACAGGCCAATGGAATAGAATAGAGAACCCAGAACCCAGAAGTAAACTCAGCATATATGATTAAGGAGACAAGCCCAGGTAATTTAGAAAGAAAAGCCTCTTTAACAAATGATGTGGAGAAAACTGGACAGTCACACACCAAGAAAATGAAACTAAGTTACTATTTAATACCATACATGAAAATAAACTTAAAAAAAATAAAGTCTACACTATAGACTAGGGTATTAGGCCTAAAATCATGAAATATGTAAAAGAATTCAGATGATTCGCCAGCCAAAAAATAGTATTTGGAAACTCAACTCCATTTACAAAGGAAATAAAATCAAAAGTAGATCAATGAAATGACATCTGCATAGAATGCTTTTATACAGCAAAATAAATTATCGTGGATATGGAAAAAAAGCAACCAAGTAACTGGGAGAAGATATTTGCATATCAAACATCTAATAAAGTGTTTGTTCATATCCAATGTGGTAAAGTATTCACAATCGACAGCTAAAAATGCAAGCAACCCAATTTTAAAAAACTGATGAAAACCAAAATAGATACATAAAAAGAAAAAGACATATGCTGGCCCATAGACATATAAAGAAAATTTCAAAATCACTTGTTCCTGGGGTAATATATAAGAATTGCAATGAAAAGGTTAACCTGGCCCTTAATGTTTTTTTTTTTTTTTTTTTTTGCTTTAAAAAAAAAAAAAAAGGACAGTATCACTGGGAATGTGGTTCAATAATAGAGCAAATGCCTTGCATATTAGAAGTCCTAAGTTTGGTCCATAATGCAGTCCTCCACTTTGGCACTGTTTGAAGATTCCCCTCTGAGAGAGGCCTATGAACTGGAAATACTATGGCATATTAATAGGTATGAAGTAAATTCAATGGGGAAGAATTTATATAGTAACAACTTTTCCAAAAGTTATACAAACTAAAATTTTAGAATTCAAAGGCTTCTAGTGTCTGTTTTTTAGGTGAGGGAACCTCCTAAACAATGCATAGGGGGCCCCAGGGTCCCACTTGAAGGTGGTTGAAATGGAACCAGACCTAGTGTAGGTAGGTATGGAGTACACTCTAACATTTTGAGCTCTCTTCCAGTCTCCCTTCCTCCCTTAAAATCAATGAAAGACATTCCCAGATCCCCTTCCTTCCTTAAAGTAAATGAAGAAAACATCACAACATGTTACTGGGCAGGCAGGTACTTCTCAGGATCAGTGCAAAGTCCTATTTGAAATTTTATGATGGTGCAAGCCTTGAGTTTCCACAAAAAGCTGAAATGAACAGATCCAAGTGAAGCCCAACAGGGCCGCTAGACCCAGCTTTGTGCTACTAAAGAACCTGTTTATTTTTCACTTCAGAGAAAATTGGAATAGATGGAATAAAGAAAAGGTTGAGGCATGCTGGGAAATACTTAGCTCCAAGAGTGGACTCATCTCCCTTGATAATTTCATTCCCGTGGGTGCATCAAACACCTTAGATTGTCAATGATACCGACAGTCTTCACTTGGCTCTTCCCTTTTTCCCCTAGAAGGCTCATTCTTAGTCCCTACCCTTTCAATAATGCTTCCTGGCAGTTTATCTTTCTTATTCATCCTGTGGTCTCATCTGTCTTTGTTTGTCTTCTGGGGTTTGCCATTTCATTTTCCCCTTAGCGTGATCTAAGCATACTTCCATTTCATATTTTAGGATATATCTTGTAGTAATAATCTGTCGCTGATTCACTCTCATCGACTCAAAGCCATCATTCAAAAGAAATAAGAAAGCCAAAAAAGATGTTCAAATTCCATAAGAGCCTGAGAATTTGTGACTTTTTTTTGTTTTGTTTTTTTTTTTTTTGTTTTTTGGGTCACACCCAGCAGCACTCTGTGCTCTATGCTCTATGCTCAGAAATTGCCTCTGACAGGCACGGGGGACCATATGGGATGCCGGGATTTGAACCACTGTCGTTCTGGATGTAAGGCAAACACCCTACCTTCATGCTATCTCTCCAGCCCCAAAATCAAGAGGGTTTGTTTGTTTGTTTGTTTTGGTTTTTGGGTCACATCCAGCAGTGCTCAGAGGTTACTCCTGGTTCTGTGCTCAGAAATCGCTCCTGGCAAGCTTGGGGAATCATATGGGATGCCAGGATTTGAACCACCAACCTTCTGCATGCAAGACAAATGCCTTACCTCCATGCTATCTCTTTGGCCCTCTTTTTGTCTCTTGCAAAACATAAAGTCTTGGTGAAGTTCCATACCTAACGGGTGTTGAACTCAGTCAAAATATATTAGTCAGCAGTTTGCAAAACTCATGACCACAAAGAATTTTTTTTTAATTCTTTGCTTTCATCCATAGTATAATGCTATTCTCTTTTTTTGTTTATTCATTGATTCATCCATCCATTCATTTATCCACCCATCCATCCATCCAATCATTCCAAAATATCTACTTGGGCATCTATTTTGTTCTCTATTGTCTAGAAGCTATTGAGGTGCTAGAAGAATTGGGAATCAAAATCAAGGTTGTTTTGATTTTGAGGCTTAGTGTGTGGCAAGGACACAAAGAAGTAAATAAAGAATTAAACTCTAGTATGATGAATGTGGTACATTGGATAAAGTTAAGGGTGCAGGGCAAAAGGATTAAGTGTAGTCTTGAAGGAATCTGTCCTAACCAACAACTCTGGTGATAAAACATATGTGGTTTATGGTGAGTCAGATGTTTAGAAAGATACAAGGAAGCTGGTTAATTCATTTTCCCTTGAATAAGAAAGGATTTTTCTGCAACAAAGAGCTGCAAACATCACAGAAAAAGCTTTAAATAGGGCTCTATTCTATACACTTCTTAAGTCAATTCTTCAGCTTATACTTTATCAAAATATCTGTTGAGATGGAGGATATAATCTGTTCAAGGTTTGATATTTGTAGTTCCTTTTTACCTTTTGAATTTACATTTGGAAAGAGAAAGTATGATTGTCTACTTAATATGAAGCATACAGATTCAATGACCAACCTGCTGGTTAAGGGAAGAAATAGATTGCTTTAAGGGCTTAATCGAGACCACAGTGGATAAGGCATTTCTCTTGCATGTGCCTGACTTAATTCAATCCCTGGCACCAGAAAAGTTTTCCCAATCCCCACCAGGGTTGATGCCTGAGCACAGAACTAGGACAGCTATGATTTTATCATGGCAAAACATTCAAACAGTTTAACAGGAAAAAACTGTTAATTTGCTGGTATGCAATTGACAATGAAAAAGACAAAGACTAGAATTTTCTGCAGTTTTCTGTTTTGTAATGTTTAATCCTATGGTCCCTTGGCTCCTTGTGACTAAGCATTCTTTCCTTCATTCTGATAAGACAGCCAACTTATTGAGGGTAAAATGATGCCCCACACTCTCTTGGTGTTCTACTTGCTTCTTCATGATCCTGGGAAGCAGCAAAACAGAAGGATGAAAAGCTGAACATGAAATCAGAGTCAAGCAAGATGCAAGAACCTTGGTTAACTTACTTCTTAACTCTACACCTCTCCTTCATAAAACAGATCCAATAGTGATGAGCTGCAGAGGTCTGATGTTCAAAGTTAATATTTGGCAATGAGCTTATTATCTAGCCAACGATAAGCCTGTAGCTAAGGAGCAGCTATTACTACCAATTAAGACTTTTTCACTTACTTTTTCAGAGAGTTTCAAGGTTATTCAGCATTATGGCTGCCCAACTCAGTAGGGCAAAAATTCAAATGAATACAACTTCTATGGTATCTATTCTTTAACAGCCTGCTCTTCTTTCTGAGTTTTACATAACCAACCCAGGCAACTGGCTCTCAACAAACTACTAGGAAGGGAAGCTCCCCAAAATGCCCACCACAAATTTAGATACACAAAAAGTTCATAAGTGGAAAGTATTTAAGAATCTTGAGAAATGAGAGTTGGACAGCAAAAGACTTAATTTCTGTTTCATTCCTATAATTCCCCCAGTAGTTAGAGATCTCAATATAGAGATCTCAGTGAATGCTGAACTAAAGTGAACCCCAAGTCCAGGTGTTCTTCAAAACCAAGTATTTAGGTTCAGTTTTGTTGTTTGTTGTTGTTGTTAGCCCACACCTGGAGGTGCGATGGTATTATTCTTGGCTCTGTGGTCAGGAATTATACCTGGTTGTGTTTGAGGAACCATATAGGATACCAGGGATTGTCTGGTGTGATGGGAATTGGCTGCATGCAAGGCAAAGGCCCTTCCCACTACTATCACTTCTCCTCAAAGTATGTAGGTTCTACTTGAAAGTTTTTTTCATTCAGCTGGCCGACATATCAACCAGATAGATTTCAGAAGGGAAATCACCCCCTGTAAAGAGCAAAGCAGCATGATTTCAACCTCCCTCTACACTACAGAGAATCTCAAGGGCTGAGAATGTTGACTCTGTGGCCCATTTTACCAAAAGGACAAATTATGCCCCCTCCCCAGCCTCCAAATTATGTCCTTGGCCTACTCCAGGCACAGAAGAAGAAAGAAACAAAACCCTTTCAGCTTTGATTTTCAGCCACTTAAAGCCTTTACAAAGAGAAGGCCACTTTAGATGCAGTTAAAAAAGCTATTAAGATTCTAAGAACCTTACAGTAATACAAGTGGCTAGCATTTAGGCAGCACTTTTCCTTTTCAAGGAAGTCTGTACACAGAACAGATATAGCTTGGGACTTAACACAGGAACAAGGACCAAGGCCTGAGACCATTGTACTGGGTTGGAGCAGAGGAAACCCAGACATGGCTGAAGAACATGCCCGTGTCTTCTGGATGAAGGTAGATGGCAAGTCCAGCTTCTCTCCCAGCAACATGGTTACATGTAATCCCTTTCAGTGCTGCTGAGGTTCATACCTTTGTAAGCTCTATTTTATCCTAATGGAGACACACACTGTTCCTTCCATCATTATACATGCCAATGAGTACAAGGCAACTTAAAAAAATTATTCTCAAAAAAAAATCTGATTGAAAATCTGATTTATACCTTCTGGCAGTCCCTGGAAAGCAGTGTTAAAAGTTAATGGGACTGGAGGGCTCCTGGATTAGTGAAAAGCATTTATCAGAGAGGGACCTCTCAGAGGATAACTAATCCCCTTCAAGACAGGAAGATGCTTTTGCTCAAGTCATATTTGCATGGAGAGGGCTGGAGATTTGCAAATAGTTCATTCGCCTCCAATTGCTCCTGCTTAAAATGTACTGCCCCCTCCCCATAACCGGCTACTGCACTGTCATTATTCATAGCCTTAGAAAGATCAAGCCTGGTAAGGAAATCAAGGGAAACATTCAGCAAAGCAGAAACTGAAACCAAATTCTTGCCCACTGCCTTCTCATTTAATCTTCCCCTCTCAAATAGACACCAAATAGTCTCAATCATTTATGGGATTTAAGAAAAATAAAAGACATTGTTGTAATAATACCCAGAGACAATAGAGATGTGGGCTAGAAGGACCAGCCACTCTATGAAAATTACTACAAAGAATGGTGAGTTAGAGAAACTACACCAACTACTAGCCTGACAATGGTAATAAGTGAGTAGAAAGCCTGTCACGAATACAAGCAGGCATGGGGGAGGAGGGAGATGGGGGCATTTGTGGTGGGAAGGTTGTACTGGTGACTAGGATAGAATGGTACAATATCCGATTTATTCACATAGAAAGTGTGAAGGCTACAACTTAGCCTCAATCCTTGTTTTACTTTTTAGTCCCTCTCAAAAATAAAGTTTATTTCCCCACCTTGAATCTGAGCTGATTAGAGGGGGAGTTTGGAGACAGGAAGCAGGGAGCAATGGGGATAGCAGAGAAAGTGCATGATGAAGATCCTGAAGCTGAGAGTCCCCATCCCCCTCACTCTACTGTAGTGAATGAAGCTCATTATTCACTCCAAATTCTCCTTAATGCTTTGCTCATCCTGGACTAAAATAGATCCTTGCATACCATGTGGAGAGTAGATGCCTTTCAGAGCTGAGGATCCATTTTTCTTTACTGGGGATAAAGTAGCCTATCTGGGGATGTGACCATGAGCAGACAGCCATCCATCATTCACAGGCACAGTAGCAAAGGTCTTTCCTGTTGGCTGCACCGAGTAGACCAGCTCCCTTCATTCTGTTGGCTTTAGCCCACTAAATGGGCTCCAGTGGACTCGAGGTTCACAGTCCCAGGAGGAGCCCTTTCCTTTGATCTTCAGCAAACTTGAACCTGGTCTTGCTTTGTTGTATTAAATTGCCATGCCTGCATTCACCCAGGCTGACATTGCATCAGCAGTGCAGCCAGCACTGCATTTCTGGTGTAGAGGTCTGCACTTAAGAAACAGCAATACGCTCAAAGACTCTGTTCTGAAAGGGGTCAATGAAAACTTGAGTTTATGACCAGGGAGATAGCTCAAAGGGCTTGTATGCATGCTGTGTATGCAGGACAACCCTATTTGATCCTTAGCACCCCTAAGCTTCACACTATAAGGAAGGCTCCTCCAACCACCTCTGGATGCAGCCCCTAAGCCAGTCTAAAGCAAAACCCTCTAGCTCCTGCTTCTGTGTCTGCTCTAGATGTCTCTCTGTTTAAGTGTTTGTGAGTTTGGGGTTGGGGGTTCCCAAGCAATGCTCAGGAATACCTAGGCCTACTTTAGTACACCAGAACTACACCTAGCAGTGCTTAGAGAAAGTTGGAGGGTCAGGGATTCAACTTGTACTCTGCATGCCAGGCATGTGCTCCAGTCCGTTGAGCTTTTTCCCTCACTCTAAGGATGGCACTGGAAAAGATGAGCATCCATATTCCAGATCACTGAGTACAAAGGCCCCAAGCAAAAGCCTGCATTGCCTGTGTGTGTGGAGAAGCCACTCTGGTGTCTCATGTCCAGTGAGAACATCACTGCAGTGCATAAAATGCTCTCTCTGGCTCCAACATTTTCATTCTCTACTTTTAGGAAACTGGGGCATTGGTAGAGGGAATTGGACACTGGTGAAGAGATTGATGTTGGACGTTACTCAACACTTAATAATAATGTATAACTTTGTAACCCTGTCATTTATGCTGATTAAAAATTTAACAATTACTAAGGGAAATAAACTCAAAAGCCAGTACACTTGTACTTTGCCTTGCATGAGGCCAACCTGGACTTGATTCCTGGCACCCCATATGGTCCCCAAGCATTGCCAGAGTGATCCCTGGGTACAAAGAAAGGAGTAAGCCCCAAGTATTCCTGAGTATGCTCTAAAAATCAAACACCAAATGAAATCAAAACCTCAAAAATTAAAACTACTGATTGAAATTCTCCAACTTGGCAAGGCGGCGCTAGAGGTAAGATGTCTGCCTTACAAGCACTAGCCAAGGAAGGACCATATGGTCCCCCCAAACCAGGGCAATTTCTGAGTGCTTAGCCAGGAGTAACCCCTGAGCATCAAAAGGGTGTGGCCCCCCAAAAAAAAACAAAAAGAAAAAAAAAGAAAAGAAATTCTCCAACTTGCAGATCACAGTGGATAAAGCAACTAGATCCCAAACAACAGAATCCAAGTTGCTGCATTGATAAGCCATACAGAGTCCAAATTAGACCTGGGAGACAACTGGGAGCACAGGTTGTAGAATCTTCCCTCTTTTTCCAGTCACTGGAAACCAGCTGGTTTTCTGCAGGGCCATGGAGAAGGCCTGTACTGGGTGCTCATCATCAGGCACCAAGGACACACAGGCCAACTAAGAAGGGTCTATACTACCCTTGACTTCCATTTGCCAGCAACCTGGCAAACCCCAAATATTTAAAAAATGGCTATGAATGAGAAAAATTTTCCAGCACACTGAGTGGGTCAGTTGGAAACCCTGAATCCACACAATAAACTGCAAGTATGTCAAGTCCAAGTATATGAACCACTCCTTGGGTAGACAGGTCTTCAGTTTACAGTTTCCACATGCCCTTCAGCTCCACAAGTGCCTGTGGTAAGGAGGATTCTGGGAACTCTATTAAAATGCCAAGAAAGGTGAGTTATTCCTCTTTCCCTTTCACTTTATTTTTGTTTTGAAAGAAAGGAAGAGATTCTGGCTTTTACCTTTTTCAACATAAACATCTGACATGTGCCTGGGAGGATGAGGCATAAAGAACTTGAGTTTTCAAATGCACAGCTGAGGGCCTGGGAGAGTGCACCATTCAAACATTTCAGCGTGGGCAAAAATAACAACTTCCCTTCTCTGGAAAAGAGGGCAGGGTTTTTGTTTTTAAGGGCAAAGGGGTTCATCATAAAACCAAAAGAGTCTACTTGGATGTCGAAGGGCTCATAAAGAAAAGACATTATGGTGAACTAGGCAAATAAATTAGCAAGAGGCAGAATTCTTCCTGCTTCTTGGGAGTTTTCAAAGCCAACACAAGGTCCAAATCTCGCCAGTCACCCTCCCCAAGGGTAAATTCAGGACCTGGCAATTTCACTTGGCATATGAGAGCGAATGAATTCTAAACCAGCTCGGGGCATAATGAAGCAAACCCACTTCCAGACTTTTATGTTTGAAGACATGAGTTCAACATATTCCTTGGAATGTCAAAGTCCCCTTCGACCCCAATCACCTCTTTCCAGTGGTTTTAACTGTTCACAGAAGTTACAGCCAAGACCTCTGGTCTCGCCTAGTTGGTTGAGAATTCAGAGATCATGTCACAGACCATGGCCACGCTCCAGGTATCCAAGCATGTGGCTCAATTTTATTTCAGAAACGATTCCCATCACTTCTGGAGCTGGTGGGGCCAAGAAGAGATTTTATGGAAATATTTTCCTGTTTCTTGGAGAAAGGCATGGGCTGCGCTGAAGAGGGATCCCTGAAGAGGCTTAAGAGAGCATAATATGATACCAGGGATTGGAGCAGGGTGGGCTACAATGCAAGGCAAGAACATTACCTCTGCTCCCCAATATTTCCCCCTTAAGGATCTGCAAACAAGAAACAGAAAATATGGGAAAAGAAGCAAGATGGATCCTACATTGAGCTGCAGCAGCAACATTGCTGAGAGCACTCTGGGCAAGAGGAGAATAAGGCGAGAAGAAACCAGGCAGAGCTGAAAGTGCTGAGCCGATTCCCAACATCCACAGTCCCAGTCGTTCCTGGAGCCAGCATTAGGGAGCATAGCCAAGAGTAGGTGAGAGATAATGAAACTTCCAGGCACCCCATTAGACCAGACAAACTACAGTTCATGAGTTGAGAAGCATGATGAGTGCTGGAAACCACATCACTTAAGAACCAGTTGAAGGAATCCAGAATGCTCGATCTGAGCAAGAGAAGACTAGGAAATGATGGATGACAGTGCTCACACTTCAGGGAGAGAATAGGATATATGGAAGGTAGCCAGGATTTCTTCTGAGAGGTTACAAAGAGCAGAATAAGGGCTGATGAACAAAATGGACTATTGCAGTTATAGAGGTTGTTACTGATCAGCAAGAAGGCTTGTCTTCCAGAATGGCCTCATTAATGCCCCTGACCAGTACAAAAACAAATAAAGGTTGCTAGCCCACCATTTTAAGACATCCAAGAAAGTCTTCCTTATTTTTGGTTTTAGAGAATATCAAGCATTACTAAAGAATTACTTGCGGCAGGGCGTAGGGTAGATAGATATAGGATGCCTGGGATTCAACTAGGTTTACCATATACATAAGGTAACTTACCCAACCCACTGTACTAGTTCTCTAGCCCAAGAAAGTCCTTAAAAAGTCTTTCTTCATCTTCCAACGTTATTATCATCACAATCAAGTCCATAATTATTCATCGGTTTTCAAAAACAGGTAGACAAATAAGGCAAAGTGCAGAGAGGTCAATTTGTCCAAAATTACATAGCCTATATGTTTGCACCTTGGATAGGTGTCAAGGCTCAGTTTGTGCTTTCTTATTTTTATCCTATATCTTTAAATTGAGGTGAAAACAAATGGGAATGTCACAAATATTGTGGGAGCAGAGGCATAAGAACTCCCAGATATTGTTAGTGGGACTATAATGAGACACAGCCATGATGGAAAATGAGGGGGAAGTTCTTAAGCAATTAAATGGAGGATTCTAAAATGATCCCATACTTCTCCTGCTGGACCCCAAAGAAGTAGGGATGTGAACTTTTATATTCACAGAATTGGTGTTTAAAAAATCACAAGGAGAAAGCCATTGGTGTGGCATGACAGATAAACCAACAAAAGGAGATGAAGGCAGACCTGGGGCTTTATTCAACCCTGAAAAAAAGTTCTTAAAAAAATTAAAGAAGAAATTTCTGGATATACCCTCTATTGAGTGTACTGACCATCATATACAATGCTGTGAGGACAGCGAGAAGAGGGAAGAGGATGCGATCACATTTAAGTGGGGCATGTTGAAGTGTCTGGTTCAAGGAGAGAAGGAAAATGGGGGCTATCCATTGGGGGAGCCAGGAGAAATACAGAGTTTGTGTTCACTAGGTACCAAGTTTCTATTGGGAGACTGGTGGTGAGGAGAGTTACAAAGCATGGTGACTTAGGCCCGGAGACAAACAGTACAATGGGTAAGGTGCTTGCCTTGCACATGGTTGACCTGGGTTCAAACCTAACACCCTACCTAAATGGTCCCCTCAAGCACTTCCAAGAGTAATTCCTGAGTACAAATGCTCAGAAGTAAACCCTGAGCATCATGGGATATGGCCCCAAACAAATAAAACCAACCAACCAACCAACCAACCAACCAACCAAAAACAGAAAAAATCAAAAACCCAGCAACAACTTAATGCCCTGAATTATCCCCCTCAGAGACAGTAAAAGTGATTAATTTAATGTCCTAAATAGTTAAACACTGCTTTTTTAAAAAAAGAGAAGTGAACTGTTTGTGGCTGGAAATGTTCAAACAGAGACTAATATCCATATGTCAGCAAGGCTGAGGAAGGATTATTATTCCAGGAAGGGGCTGGATTAAATGTGAACTCAGAGAGTTCTTCAACTCTAAAATGCTCTGACAAGATAAGCACCTCATCAATAACAGAAGCGAAAAGTTGTTTTATTTTTCCCTGAGAATACAGACTACCTTTTATCCTGGTCTGCACCCGAGGACAGCAGAGTCCTGGGTCTGATTTACACTCAAAATCCCTCATTATTTGTAAAGCATATTACCAGAAAACCATTTCCAGCTCCATTTTAATGAGGACCAATTTGTTTTCATTCTTCTGGTGTGTGTATTTCTTTTTTCTTTCTGGAACCCTCTCCCCTCCATTCCATTGTTACAGAGAAGATACAAGAAAAGAAAACCTAGGTCTTGTAGTTCAAGAACTTGATGAGGGCCCTGAAACAATTAGGCCTTAAGTACACAGAGGTCTTCTTAATGTAAATAGGCTGTATTTCACAGCAAATCTTCTCTGAACAAGAGATCCATTTCAGCATGGCAGAATGGGCAATGGAGAGGGGCTCTCGTCTGTACTTAATTTGCCATTTTACTTCCGTTGACGTTGACTAATGTACAAATAGCCTGGCTTCAAGGATCTGGAAAACACTAGGTCACAGTGTGAAATATATGCTAATATAGCACAATTTATATAAAAATAGAGGAATGTAAATAGCTAACTGAAGCCAGAGCTCACTACTCCAGCCAAATGAGGACCATGGAACACTAACAATGCAGAGAGAATGTTCTCCTGAAACCTTGAAACCTCCAGGAACCTTCCCCTGGGGTTTTCTTTCCCCATTTACAGATGAGGACAAATTCAGACAGAATCATTGCCGTGCTTCCAAACGTGTGTGTGTGTGTGTGTGTGTGTGTGTGTGTGTGTGTGTGTGTGTGTGTGTGTGTGTGTGTGTGTGTGTGTGTGTGTGTCTGGGGTTGGTGGACAGGGAGAGAGGTGTGTCTGCCTTTCTGATCGGAAAACATCCCATTACATCGTGGAAATAAAGTTGGTATGAGACCAAGCTGCCTATTCCCAGCCTGCATGATTGAGAAGATAACACAATAGCCAAGCTGAGGGTCAGTCTACCTTGAAAAAGGCGAAGGAGTATTAAATCGGCCATAAGATGGAATGGGATCTGCCTGGTGAAAAACAAACTGCTATTTACTTAGCACTGATAGGTCACGGGTAAGTATTTCACACTCATTATTGTTATCTTATTATTCCTCTTATCTCCCAGCATTGCCAGGATGTGGGTGATGAGCCAGTAATATGGAGGTTATAACTGGGTCATTTGCAAGTTCTGCAGATTTGGTTGCACAGCAAAAGCCTGGCTGTTTCATCTCATTCACCAGCCCATTACCAGAGTCAGCCCATCTCTAGAATCTTCTGCAGGTTTTGAGTGTTTGGCCATGGGCAGCAACATGCATGGGAAAGAGCAAAGGCAGAAATGTTAGTAAAGCACATGGATGGATTCCAGGTAATGAAGAGAGAAAACTCAAAGTTTAAGGCCAAAGGGTGAAGTTGAAAATTTCATGTCATTGGAGTGTGGGCTTGCTTCTTCTCTGCTGCTTTGCATCTCCTGGCCATATGGCTACACTTTTCTCAGGTCCCCCCAGTTAAAATCTATACTGGGCATAGACGGTGTGAGATCAAGTTTAAAGCCCTTGGCAGAGCATACAAAGTCCATTTCAATCATGTCTCCTATTACTGCAGACGTGCAGAATTACAGTTCGTCACCCCCAAATGGGCCGCCCTTTCATTTCAACCTTCTTTTTGCCTCTGCACCACCTCCCCATTCATCCTGTGCTACACGGGTCAACACTGGGAGTGAGAGAGTGAAAGAGAGAATGTGTATGTACAGGGGGCAAGGTGTTTGCTTTTCATGCAGTTGACCTTGGTTCAATCCTTGGCAACCCAGAAGGTTCCCAGAGCATCTCCAGGAATGATCTCTGAGCACAAAGCCAGGAGTAAGCCTTGAGTACTGCCAGTTGTGATCCTCAAACCAAACAACAAGAATGACCTAGAAACATAAATGAACTAATGAAGAAAGGTAGAAAGGGAGAGTATGATCTCTGAACTACATAGATGCCTCTATACTGTTGTTCAGGGGGCCCAGTTCTCTCTTTTTTTTCCCACCTAGACTTCCAACATTCCATAGGCAGGGAGTGTGACTGTCTAGACAGGCACTGCTTAGCCCAGTGCCTGGCAATAAACAAGAACTGATTGAATGAATCCTTTTGATGGTCTTATAAAATCCCACTTTAAGGAACCACTTTAGGTCACAGTCACTTGGCGTCCCAGTCAATGTTTGGAGCCATTCCTGTGGCTCACATTTGACAGACGAGATAAACAAATACCTGACAAAACCTTGTCTACATAAGGACTCTTTCTGTTTGGCCAAGCCAACCACCATGTAAGTCTGGGGCTCTCAGTCCTGTGAAAAGCTCAAAGGGTCTTCCATGAAGCTGGTTACAGGCGCTTTTCACAAGCTTCATGATCAGATTTCCCTGACAAAAGTGGACTAACTAGACACAACAAATTGAGAGCAGGAAAGGAGATGGAGGCAGATAAACTAGAAAGGCCTCTGAGCAGAAAGAGAGAAGACCCATGATTTCCAAAACTCAACAGCTTGGGACAATGAGCCCAGAGTTCACTGTTCCTGGAATATTTGAAAAGCGGCTCTCAGCAACAGGTCGCTGTGATAGCCATGTGCTGTAGTGCAGAGGTGCCTCTATAAGGAAGACAGAGGTGTATGGGCAATCCATTACAGCAAGATTTCCATGAAACGAACCATTTGGCGTTTAATGGGCAATTCTTGGATTCACTGGAAAATTCAGTTAGGTGGAACGGTTAATGAGCTGACAATGTCAGATATAAAAATGGGTTCCTATAGAAACCAGAGGTTTCATTTTGAGTCTCTGTCCATTTCCAGCCATCCAATACATGGAAAAGGACCAAAAGAAACATCAGCATGAAAATACACATTAAATTAGGGTCCTAAATGTGATCCCAGGCAAGCCCAAAACAACGTCTGAAGGCTGCCTTGAGTGTTGCTTCGGAACTCTTCCAGGAACTAATGACTGATACCAAGAAAGCTAACAAATGACTGTCACACACCTTTTAATGACATGAACAGGACTGACGTCCACTGTGGAATTAGCCTGCAAGCATTCTTTGAATGGCTGAGCAATCACTTAATTCAGTTCCATACCTAGTGGCACCCTTTCCAAGATGGAGAAATGAACAGCTTTAAAAGCTATTGCAATCAGTGTCTTAAAGGAAAATAAAGCAAGAGTGAAAGAGAGAGAGAGAGAGAGAGAGAGAGAGAGAGAGAGAGAGAGAGAGAGAGAGGAAACATGTCTGCCCCAGAGACAAAAATGAGAGAAGGTATTGGGGAGAGTGAGTGGAAAACTGGGGACATTGGTGGTAGGAAATGTGCACTGGTGAAGGTTGTGGTACGTTGTATGACTGTAACTCTATCATGAACAACTTTATCTGTGGGGGGGGGAGTCACAACTGTATTATGAACAATCTTGTAACTATGGTGTTTAAATAAAGTAATTGATAAAATAAAATGTGACTGATCAGGGTCTAGAGTAAAGGCTAGAAGCCTGAATTAGACAGAGACCAGCAGCACACAGACACCACCTTTCCCCGACCAGTTTGTTCCCCCATTGCATTTCTCTCACCCTATCATCCAGAAATACTTTCCTGAGTCTGAGATTCCCATAGCAATCTGGTTGGAGGGCTTTGGGAGAAAACACTCCTGATACCCCTATCTCCTATACTTAGAGCATCCTCATTAGCACCCACTTATTTAGAGCCCCTTTGGTCCCAGGTAATAGGCTAGGTTATTGCACATACATGATGTCATTCATTCCTGTGAAATCTCAGGGAATGGCATGTTTCAACTTGGTCTTCATGAATGACAGGGTCCATAGAGAATTCATTAGCAAACACAGAAATGAGGTCTGGCTAGAAAGTTCTGTCTTTGGCTCTGGGAGAAGCCAGGAAGCGAATATTTCCTGAACTACCTCCTAGGAGATACATGATGAGTAGCATTCTTGTTTCCCCACTGATCTTTACTGTCATCTAGCAAGTGGCCATTAAGAACCAATGACTGAGGCTCTGAGTTGCCATCAGAGCCAGAAGGAACAGTTAGATCTGTTCGCAATTACAAGGCCAACTTCCTCTATACTGCCATGATGTTAGAGAAAAAATTTTTGAAATAAGAGGAATTAATGAGCTATTTATTTTTAAATAACTAAATTTGTGCTGTGTGCAACAGGGTTGAATCCTGGCTCCAGTCTTAAGGATCACTCTTGGTGGCGCTTGGGAATCAAACCAGGATATTCCATGTGCGAATGCCGCACCTTCACCCCTGTAATAACTCTCCTGTCCTCTAATGGAAATTTTAAAGCATTTTCAGCAGTGGTATCACTCTTGATCTATTTGCTGGAAATCCTCAGGGATTACAGGGTGCCAGACTAACATGCTAACCCTACTAAATATTCCTAAAACTGAACATCTGGTTCCAAACAGCTTCAAGAATACCATGCTGAGGACATAAATCTCAGATGAACTTCAGAATTCTAAAGAGGCCATTTTCCCATTGAATGCCATCCCTCTGGGTGTCTTCCTCCTCCATGCTGGCCACATCACAGACATTATGGGCAGCACATATTTCAGACAATGGATCGTCTGACTCTTCCTGCTCAGTCTCCATGTCGCATGAAGATGACAAGTTTGCAGAGTCATGGCAAGCAGAAATAATAGAGAAACCTTAAAGAACAGGTCAGAGGACCATATAGGGCATTGTGGCCTCCAACTGCACATATTTATTTTTATTTATTTATTTTTATTTTGGGGTCATACCTGGTGGTGCTCAGGGGTTACTCCTGACTCTATGCTCAGAAATAGTTCCCAGCGGGCAACCATATGGGATGCAGAGGTTCGAACCACCATCCTTCTGCATGCAAGGATGCTACCTCCATGCTATCTCTCTGGCCCCCATTTGCAAATCTTTAAAATGGAGCTAGGTGATCAAATCTCTCCGGTGGTGGTGGTGATTAATGAGACAAGGTAGAAAATTATGTCTCATAATTAACCTAGCTCACCAGAGATTCTTAATTATCACAGCAGAACTGAGTGCTTTGAGCACACTTTACTCATACTTGTTCATGAATGTTTTGTGCGTTTTTAAACCCCAAACATGAGGTCACTTGAAGTGTCGACCCTGAAGCAGGAAGGTGCTTTCTTAAGAGCTTGTTTGGAGGTTCTAGCAGGGGAGCACAGCTACTCGTATACCCTGGACCTAAGAACGGTCCATCTCTATTCGGGGAAGGCCGTCCTCTTCGACTGAGCGTGCAGCTTCAGGAGGGATGCACATGGAGCAGTGAGGGAGGAAGGGGACACCCGCCTAGCCAACCAGATCAGCCGAATCAACCCTGGCAATCAATGGGGTGACAGATGTCGCAGTCAGATTGCCCTCACATCCAGAAGGTGCTTTCTTAAGTACGCATGGAATCATCCCAACAACTTGACCAGGCTATTGTAGTCACCATGATGATGACATTTTATTGATGAGAAAACTAAGTAAGGGTACTTTGGGACTGTGTCTCAGGGATCTCTCTAGTTAAAGAGGGACTCTGGCTGACTATGAGCACTGATGCGACAATTCTGCCCTGTTGGGAGAGAGTCCTTGAGAATCAAGAGGTTCCCAGTTCCTGGGAAGTTTCTCATTTATCTAAACTCACGCAGGGGTCTTCAAACTACGGCCCGTGGGCCACATATTGTATTTATTCCCATTTTGTTTCTTCACTTCTAAATAAGATATATGCAGTGTGCATAGAAATTTGTTCATAATTTTTGTTTTTACTATAATCTGGCCCTCCAACAGTCTGAAGGACAGTGAACTGGCCCCCTGTTTAAAAAGTTTGAGGACCCTTCTAAAGCCTCTGGAGGAAACTCCCAGGATCTGCGAAAGTTTCAAGACACTTAGTACAGTCTCTTGGGTCAAATTTCCTCCCTATTTCAAGACTTCTTGAGCTTGCTCCAAGTGTACTAAACTTACTCAGAAGACAAAGCCTTCCTCATGGCTTGGGTTGGGTGGATTCAATAAACAGAGAATGATAAAAAGGATCCCTTGTGGTGTTATCTCATTGAATAATTGTCTGGAGTGTCTTGTCCGAAAGGAGATGTTGAAGCAGTCTTTTTTGTCTGCCAGAGCTAAGTTAGTTAGTATAATACCATATATTTATAGGGTGCTTGGCAAGTTTCAAAGAGATTTCCCAATTACCATCCCATCTGATCCTCAGTGCAGGCTTGCAAAACCAGCAAGGCAACTGTTATTACCAGCCCCACATTAGAGGCAATGGGCTCAAGAATACCATCTCCTGGGCTTTGGAAGAAAACAGACAGGGCTCTCTTTCTTCAGCTTTGATGATCTACCATTTCACCTTGACCTTGTTTCCTTAACTTTCAAAGTTTCACTTTCTTCAACAACCAATTGGGAAAAGATGATTGACAAGCTTATTAGAGACAGGATTCATACAAAGCAATGAGAACCATGCCTATCACTGACAATTACTAGTATTTTAGTTTATAAAATTTGGACTTTAGATGGATTTTTGGCCCAGTCCCAGCCAATCTCAGGACAGCCTTTTTGTTCCTTGTTTGTAAGTGTCTCAGGACAACCTTTTGTCTCTGTAAGTGTCTCTGTCAAGAAAGAAAGAGAAAGAAAGAAAGAAAGAAAGAAAGAAAGAAAGAAAGAAAGAAAGAAAAAAGAAAGAAAGAAAGAAAGAAAGAAAGAAAGAAGAAAGAAAGAAGAAAAAGAAAGAAAGAAAGAAAGAGAAAAAGAAAGAAAGAAGAAAAAAAGAAAGAAAGAAAAGAAAGAAAGAAAGAAGAAAGAAAGAAAGAAAGAAAGAAAGAAAAAGAGAAAAAAAAAAAGAAAGAAAGAGAAGAAAAAAAAGAAAGAAGAAGAAAGGAAAGAAAGAAAGAAGGAAAGAAGAAAAAGAAAAAAGAAAGAAAGAAAGAAAGAAAGAAAGAAAGAAAGAAAGAAAGAAAGAAAGAAAGAAAGAAAGAAAGAAAGAAAGAAAGAAAGAAGAAAACAAGAGGACTAAAAAAGACCAACTTTTAGAACTCCATGAAGTTACATTTTTAAATTCCAACCCCGAGACACTAGTCTGTATCCATGTTCTCTAACTTCAGAATGCAAGTCTCAACTCTTCACAGGACTGTGAATGCCTGGAGGGAAAGGCTCTACCATATACTTTGTTTAGGGAACCAGAAAAATTACATTGGGGGGGGGGGAATTCCACCATTCTATTAGCTCAGTAGAAGTTAAAAAATAGTTTCAAAAGAGTGAACACATGCTAGTAAGTTATGATTTACACTTCAACCCTTCAAACATCATGTGAATGAGCAAATCTGCATACACTGGATGATGGCAAGATTCTGGAGGTGGTCTTTAAATGGAAGCCTCTGTTCCCACCCTCATCCACAGCTTTCTCAGACTGATAACACAGGACCCATACCAAGAAAATACATCATCGATAAAACAGCATCAATCCAGATAGGACAGTGGGAGCACAAGGCTGAAGAGAAGTTACATAAGGCTCTGAAATTTGCTTTGGCACCAAGTGAGGACCCCGTGGCATTGTTTTGTGTGTGTTCAGCAATTTCAGCATCCCATGATTTTTTTGTCTTATACTTTCAGGCAATGAACTAAGAAGAATTCCATATCACTTAGGGCTTAACTGGTAGACAACTGACCGAAAAGAAAAGGTCATGCTGGAACACTGACTTGGGCAGTCAATCTTGGTTGTCAATTCCTCTTACAGACACTGACAATCTTCCACTTGATAAATTTCCACTGACTGGCTCATTCTAAAGCAGAAAGAATGAGAGAATATGGGGGGGGAGGGTGAGAGAAGGCTTTGTTTTTTGCTTGGGGACTTATTCTAGCTCTGAACACCTGGCCAGGTTCTGGGGATCAGGAATGAATCTGAGCTAGCCGTATACAAGGAAAGCACCCTACCCACTGTATTATTATTTCTCTGGCCCCAAAGAGAATGTAATATATGTAACAGAATTCCATGTATTGCACTGACAATATTGCAGTATCTGTGGCCAGCCACTGCAAATACACAAGTAATCTGTACATCTGGGAGATGTGTTTAGCTGGAGGGGAATCAGACTGCTTGACTTCGTCTTCCTTCACATTTGATTTTCCTGTTCATTAGCCTCCCCAAAGGAAATGAAGCTGATAAGCTGGGCCATCATTGAGCAGTTCTGACAAACTGCCTGCTGGACTAAATAGATAAATATAAGTTATGCTTGGCTCTCTATATGCTTTAGATAAATAAGAAATCATAGGTACAAACAAGGTTGAGAGAAATCTTGTGGTCTTAGGGTAAATTGCTTAAAAAAACATTGACTTCTATACTGTGATTTGCCTTCATTAAACCAGGTTTAAGTGTGATTCCCTACCCAGTGATATGTGTCACCATCAGTATATGCTGGCATCAACATATTAAAAGGTTATAAAAGTGATGCAAGGAGGCAAAATGGCTTATTGGGGTACACAGCCAGAAGCACTGGGACCAGAAGCACTGGGACCAGAATTTAAGCCAGCAGAAGCCCGGCTTTCTGCTTAAAGTATTCACAAATAGCAAAAGGCAGAAAAATGAAGAGATTGTATTTCTAGCATGTTCTTAGGAAGAGTCATGACCACATTAAAGAATCCTATTCAATGCTCTTTTAGGAAGATTCCAAAAATACAGGTCTCTACCACCACCTAAAAGGGCTACATTCCTACAAAATCTTCTGTAGACCTAAGTGGTATGAAGCAAAGGAGCAATTGCCATTAACTTATATGGGAAAAAAGTTTCAGCTTTCCCAGTCTCCTGAAACAACTTATTAAATCATATCCACCAACACGTGAACATAAATCCCACAGGCATTATGATCTGAACAAAGCACAGTCCATCCAAAATTGCTCTAGGGAGAGGTTCCTGGAGTGCCTGGGTCTCAGGAATGCCTGCTAGGAAACAGTGAACAACATTTTTGCTTTTCTTTCTTTTTTTTTCTTTTTTTATAATTGCAATATCCTTCACATTCCATTAAAGTAAAGTGGTGTTATGTGAACTTTAACAAAATAGGTGCATGTGGGTGAGCGGGGAAGTCTGGGCAAGGGGCCATGAGACAATGATGGAGGGATCTTGATCTTAGTGAAGGAACTGGTGCAGAAGTGTTGACTGTCAAACAACTGTCTTGAGGAGAGGGATAGACATAGAACGATCACACTCATTTGTGAGATATAAAAAAATCACAGTTAGATAATAATATCCAAGAGGATAGAGATGAGGGCCAGAAGGACTGGTCCAAGGTAGGAAGCTTGCCATAAATAGTTGGGGAGTCCAATTAGAGCAGAGAAGGGACCAATATGACAATGATAATTGGAAATAATCACACTGGACAAGAACTTGGTGCTGAAAGGAGGTAAAGTGATATGCATAATATCCTTCAGTAACAAAATTGCAAACCAAAATGTCTAAAGGAACAAAAGAAGGGAGAGAAAAGGACAGAGAGAAAGAGAGAGAGTGTGTGTGAGAGAGTTGTCTGCCATAGAGGCACATGGAGGAGGGAGGAGAGGGAAGGACAATTGGTGACAGAAAATGTGCACTGATGAAGAGATAGGTGTTAGAACACCTAGGTGTATGATTGAAACGCAATCATGAACAACTTTGTAACTATATCTCACAGTGATTCAATTAAAACATTCATAATTACAAAAAAGCACAACAGCCTCAATAGTACTAGTAACTTGGGTACCTTAAAAATAGGGGTTGGCATTGTGGAATTGGGCTCAAAAGGCTGGAGTATATGTCTGCATACACAGCCTTCTGGGTTTGATGCCTGGCACCACATATACCCCTGTGTATAGTCCTGGTGACTTCCAGCCAGGGGATACCAGTATTCATATACTGTATTTCTTGGTTGTACTCTACTGATTCTGATTCTGAATGTACTTTTGCATAAAGTATACAAACATACACATATTAGGAACATTTACATAATAATAATAATGGATAGAAATGACCACTATTATGACTGATTCTTATTATATTCATTATGTTATCTCATAGACATACTCTTCACTATAACTTAGTAAAGTTGGTTTTAAACATATCCTCAACTCCCTTGCTGATAAGAAAACAAAGGCACAGAGAGGCAAAAGGTTTGTTCAAGGACACACAACTGGACAGAATTTCAACCCCTTTCAACTCCTCTGGCTCAGCACAGTCATTCACACCCATCGCAGGGTTTCATAATATCCATGATCCACATTCGACCTTCACAGATTTTTGTTCCCAACTATTTTTTCTGAATAGTTCCCATAAAACAGATCCATAATTTTCTACCCAAATAGCTTAACCTTTACTTTGGCAATCACATTTGTAAAATTATGCATTGGGTAAACCAAACATGGGTTTTACTTACGTTAAACAAAAAATAGAGAAATAGAATATTCATCTGCACAGCACCCAGAGTGTCAATTGGGTGCAGTAACATCTCGTCCCCCTCTCGGAGAGACATGTACCCCAAAGGCACTTTGTCAGGAGTGGATTGTGGGAATTACAGGATTTGTCTGTTTCTACCTCAATCAGAATACGCATTGTTACTCATGGAATGGAATTACTTTCCAGACTATCATCTGATTCCAGACCCGCTTCTCACCAGTGTTCTGGGGTTGGAACCCAAAGACTTAATTCAATAATGAATATCTAGCATGAGGCACCCTCTCTATTGGCCATTATCAGGAGCATCATTTATCAATGCACCCTCGCCTTAGCATCTTGAGACTCATCTCAGACTCCAGAAAATATGTATATTGTGACCCCAATGCTAAGATGAAGAATTCACTTAGAATGAAATCCAGAAACTAGCTTCTTTTTTGGGGGGGGAATGGAGCATCTCTATAGGTACTCAAAAGGCCAGCAATCATTGGCTTTGGTTCAGTGTGAGAACATGAGGTTGTGATATTGCTCGGGTACAATAGTGTTGGGTTAATTCTGGAGCCACCGCAGCAATTCAGAGATTTCCGAAGTTATATCTGTCAATGTTGGGGGTGGGGAAGAAAGGAGGAGACTGTGCAGTGGCAGAGATCAAGCTGGTATCAGTCGCAGGCAAGACAAGCACCTTAATCCTTAATCTCTGCATTCCAGCCTCCAGAAAATGGCATTTGTAGCTAACACCCACCACATCCATCACTGCTAGTACTTAAATATTATGTCTAAAAATCAGATATCAAGATATGGGGGGGTACAATTTCCAAAAGTTGGAGTCTCTCTATTCAAATGTACAAGCAGTAGCCTCTCTCTCTCTCTCACTTTGGAGTCAGCAGTCCAAAGTGGAAGTAACTCTGAGGTCTCTTAGCTCAGATCCTATCTGCACTTGTGTCTTCTTGCTCCTGTTTGCAGGGCCCTGCCTTTGGAGGTAGCGCCATCTCTTTCTTTCCCCCGGGGAGTGGGCAGAGATACTCAGGGGCTAGAAGTTCACTCTTTACAGGCAACACATCATCGTGAGGGAACTTCTCAAAGAGGCAAAGTCATAAATACACCCCAGGCAGCACAGGGGAATGTTTGATCTTTGTCCCAATGATCTCTGCTTGTGCTTGGCTTAGCCTCATTCATCACCATAAAGACAAGAAGCTAAATTAGAAAGCAAGACCCAGAAGGTCGGGATCCCTGGGCAGGAGGCAGCCCGAAGTCCTGGATAGCTAGAGAGAAAGTGAGGTAGGCCAAGAGGGCAGAGGGAAAGGAGGGAAATCAAGTGCTGTCAGGCCGGGTAGGGGGGTTCAGGTAAGCAAACCCCATTTGGGGCTCTTGAGAAAGAGGAAAGAGAGGACCTGAACCATCCTCCACACTGGCTGCTTGCCCCAGATTTGGGGTGCAGATGGCTATAGGCTCAGCTCAAGATTTGACATTTCAAAGCAAGAAATGTACCCCTGGTCACGTGTCATTTAGTGGTTTTGTCTTTTAAAAAAAAAAAATCCAAAGAGTTGCCAAGACTGATTCTAAGGAAATTATACAAGTGAGTCTGGCTGATCAGATTTCCCAGAAAAGCAAAAGAAAACCTCCCACCCTGGGCCCACATTCCTGCGTGGCCACAGTCAGGGTCGCTTTTGCTCAAGAGTGTTGAAGTCCACTTGTCCACAGACCCAACCTGCTCAGCCATTTGCCTGCCCTGTTGGCACCTCAATTGGCAAGCTCAGGGCAAACACTCTCCCAAGGCAAATAAAAATGCCATTACCATGTTATCTTCTCTCCTTCCACAAACATCTCTGTTGAATGCCAGGGCCGGAGACCTTGCTCTTAGAGGTGCCACAAACAGGAGTCGACAGAACAAAGAGATCTATTGATCATCAAGCTGGGTCAGAGACATGTAGGGGTGTGTTTCTATGACTGTGTTTGTGTGGGGGCATGCATGCGTGCATAAACAGTGACCTCTAAAAGGAGCCAAGGGCATCGGGGTTGGACTTGGCTTTGAATGTTTTCACAAATCACTCTCTGGGTCTTGGGTTCTTGATGAGGGAAGGGAGAAAATTTCTTGGGAAGGGTTCTTTAAGGGTTAAGAATTGTCAGTAAAGAGTCGGGTCATAGGGAGATACAAGGGAAACATCAAAGTTAGAAAGGAGATTATTCTAACAACCAACTACATGGAAGATCAATCGTGAGGTGGTTGAGTGCAAAGAAGGAAAAGGTGAGCAAAATGATGGGCTCTGGCAAAGCTTTGGGGTGAAAACAGGCTTTCACTGAGCTTGGAGTCATCAGAGTTGACCAAGAGGGGTGATAATATTCTTTTTTTGCGGCGGGGGCCACACCGGGCGGTGCTCAGGGGTTACTCCTGGCTGTCTGCTCAGAAATAGCTCCTGGCAGGCATGGGGGACCATATGGGACACCGAGATTCAAACCAAACACCTTAGGTCCGGGATTGGCTGCTTGCAAGGCAAACGCTGCTGTGCTATCTCTCCGGGCCCGGGCGGGGGAGGGGCTGATAACATTCTAAGCCAAAGAAAGGCTAAGAAGAAGGGAGGCAGATGGGTAGGGCACAGCAGAACCCAGTCTGATTTCTAGAATCCCTGAGCTTGCCAAGAATGAATCCTGAGTACATAGGCAGGTAACCCCTGAGCACTGATGGGTGTGGCCAAAAAAGAAAGAAAGGAAAAGAAAGGGAAAAAAGAAAGGAAAGAAAGAAAAGGAAAAGAAAGAAGAAAGAAAGATAATGAAAGAGTGGTTGGAGGGAGGGAGGGAGGAAAGAAATGAAGAAAAGAAAAGAAAAGAAAAGACAAGAAAAGACAAGACAAGACAAGACAAGACAAGACAAGAAAAGAAAAGAAAAGAAAAGAAAAGAAAAGAAAAGAAAAGAAAAGAAAAGAAAAGAAAAAAAAGAAAAGGCTAAGAGGGGAAGTGAATGTAATAGAAGGGTGAGGGGGCTATGGTGCAGAGTGGTCACCTGTACAAGCTGCTATCACCCCCACCTCTCCCAACAGGATACACACACACACACACACACACACACACACACACACACACACACACACACACACACACACACAAACTCTCTGAGACCATCCCTGAACCTCCCTTTTAAAAGCACTCCCATTACAATATGTACATCAGGCTTTAAATCAATCTAAAGCAGAGATCTTAAAACTTGGCCCAACTTTAACAAGATTTATGAAACTCTTTCATGTGGGGTTTTATGGATGATAATACACACATACATATATAAAGTCCATGAGGAGATGAAAGAACTAGTGGGTTTCTACATCTGAGACTGGAGTAACATGGCCCACCCTGGTACTTAGTAATGAGAGCATCTTCCTATCATTTTTGAGTCAATAATATTTGCCTGATTATTTACATTTTGAAAAAATGAATGCAAATGTAAGTGCTCATCATAGTACCTTGTTCTAAGAATTTGTGTTTGTTTTTGTTTGGGGAGCCACACCTCGTGGGTGCTCACGGGTTACTCCTGGTTCTGCACTCAGATCTGGACTCAGTAATCACTCCTAGCAGTGTTTGGGGAAGATAGAACCTGGGTCTGCTGAGGATGGAACTTGGGTCAGCCACATGCAAGGTAAGCGTCTTCCCCATTGTGCTATTACTCTGGCACCTCTAAATATGGTTTTTTTTGTTTGTTTTTTGGTTTTCTTTGGGTTTTGGTCCACACCCAGTGACGCTCAGGGGTTACTCCTGGCTCTGTGCTCAGAAATCACTCATGGCTTGGGGGACCATATGGGACACCAGGGATGGAACTGAGGTCTGTCCTTCATCAACCATGTGCAAGGCAAACGCCCTACCACTGTGCTATTGCTCTGGCCTCACCTCTAAGTACTTTTATATCTGAAGTTCCTTAATTCTTCCCAACAGTACAGGATATAGAAAAGAATGACTGTTATTCTAGTTTTAGAGATGAGGAAAATGAGTGAGATGGGGGTGTTAAATAATTGGCCTGAGGTCATGTACCTAACAAGTACCTATAAGCTGGAGCTGGATCCAACACAACCCAACACAGGGTCCATGTTTTAAGCACTGTTAGTGATGCCTTCCCCAGCACTTTTGGGAGGAAGGGTGAAGAAATACAGAGAGCTCTGGGTGGATTTACCACATCTGGGATGGATCCAATACAGGCCAGAGTTAAGGAAGAAACAAACTCCTGAGGGCAGATGAGTTCTGACCCCAGACCCACTTTCTGTTTTTGAGAACCAGGGAGATGTCACAGGACTGAGACAGATTGCCTCCTGCAGTCGCCTGGGCAGGCAGTGAGTGTGACCCTGAAATCGGAAAGTGGGGCAGGACTGCCACATGCCCTGCTCTATGCTCTAAAACACGTTATTTATCTTTCCCAAACAACCTTGTTTTCATCCGAGCAACAGGACGTTCCTTGCTGCATAGATGCATGGAGAGAAACTGCAGATTCACAGAGCAGCAACCATGGGTGGATCTACACGGGTACTAACCTTTCTTTTATTTATTTTTTTATTTGGCTTTGTTTTGGGGTCACACGCAGTGATGCTCAGGGGTTTACTCCTGGTGGTGCTCAGGGGACCATTGGGGTGCTAGGGATCAAACCTGGGTGAGCTGCATGCATGCAAGGCAAGCAAGCACTTTACCTGCTGTACTATTGCTCCTGCCGCTTAGCCTTTGAGCTTTCCTGTCTTTCAGATGAGACTCGTACACAGTGACTCAACTTGTGCTTAGTCTCCTGGTTCAATCCCCAGCACTACATAGATCCCCTTGAACATTGCTTGGAGAGAGCATCAAGAGGAAAATGATTAGTCTCTGAGCACCACTAGGTGAAGCCCCCAAATTAAACAAAGAAAAGACAATCTTGTCAGGAAGAAATGCTCCAGGGTTTTAGCCAAGGAAAAAACAAAAGAACAAAATGCTTATTCTTATAGTCAAGATTTCATAGTAAGGGGGCTGGAGTGATATACCGTGGGTAGGGCTCTTGTCTCCTATGTGGCTGATCTTCAATTTTTGGTACCAGATATGGTCCCCTGAGACAGGTCAAGAATGATACTTGAGCTCAGAGCCAGAAATAAGCCCTGAGCACAGCGCAATGTAACCCAAAAACAAATTTAAAAGAAAAAGAGAAAAACAGAACTCATATTGAGCCTAGACGAATACAATCTGGAGATATTTTTTAACTTAATAAATTTTAATTTTAACTCAATTAAATTTAAATCAATATTTATTCATCATTATCCTGTATTGACCTAGGTTCTAGAAACACAGAGCAAGCTGACCCCTGCCCTCACAGAACCCAAACAGCTGATGATGAGAAAGACAAAGAGAACAGGAGGACCGGTAGAGGCACAATGAAAATGAAAAATGTTGGTGCTCATCTCAGCCTGGGAATGTGGAGTAACATCTGACTCTTTACCTACAGTAGAGATCCCCAAACTTATCTGTCTTATTGTCCATTTCTGGATGGAAGAGCTCCCACCCAACCCTGGAAATTTCCATTCTTTCTGTCAACAAAGGGCTCCCTGAATTGCACCCGAGCCCACTAAACATCCCCTTCGATCATTTTAGCAGCCCTCCCTATCCCTCCAAAGAACAGCATAACTCACTCTGAGAAACATTGGTTGAAGATCAAAAGAGAGGAGAGAGGAGGTTAAGAGTAAAGAAGGAAGGGGGCAAGGAAGAATATTCTAGACAAAATGAAGAGCAAGTGTGAAAATATATTTTTTTCAGGTGTGCTGAGAAAAAAAAAAGAAAGAGGACACATTTTATATAGAAGTCAATTTGGAAGGAGTACTGACTGGTTGGAGAAAAAGTAGGGCACATATACCATAGGAGAGGTTAAGGGGACAGCGCCAAGAAGGGGCTCAAGGCTTGTTCTGAGGACATTGGGGAGCCAGACAGGGGCACGAGGCAGAGGAATGTGGTGATCAGAGTGACATCATCTATCCTCATGCCTGGTAGGGTAGTTAGTGCTAGAAAGAGAGATGAAAACAAGCAGGTTGATGATGGGGTTGAGGGCCAGGAAGAGGAGAACAAAGAGAAAGACTGATTAAGGCAATGGATACATGAGCCACTGAGGACACAATGGATCTAGTCATCTTTCATCTCTGCAGAAATCTCTCAACTTGCATTCTACAAGGGCTATTACTTGAGCAAGAAAATTTCTTATAGTTACTCATCCAAATAAATACAGAACAAAATTTTATGCACTGGCTTGACTGGTTCCTTAAATGAATGGATGAATAACCACCTCTACCACCCCTCACATTTTATTTGGGAGTTCCCAGCCAAAGTTCTTAAGTTATGGTCATTTATTTAGGGGGATATCCATCAATTCAGAACAAGATCCCGAAGAGCTAATTTTTGAAAACCTTCTCAATCTTTTTGAGTCAAAGAATCACGTCCTGTAAGACTTAGGCACCCAGTTTGATGAGGCAACATCTAATGAACATTTATTGTAACAAGCTTGTGGGAAATACAAAGACCCTGATAAGGAAGATGGAAGGCCTTGCATGTGGAAAGTTGATGTCACCTGGCACCATGAAGAAACAGATCTCAAGTCAGAGTTCTGCAGCCCAACTGGTGCAAAATTGGTTCTTTCTTTTGCAGGAATATTACCCTCGCAATCTGCAAGGCCAAGATCTTCCACTACAGACATGGAATCAGAATCTGACTTGCCTGAAACAACACTCTTATTTCTCAAGGAGTAGCTTATGAGAGCTATCTAACAGATGTGAGTACACCACATTAAAAAGAGGGAATGGTGTGGTGAAATAGGGACAGAAGTGTCCCTTAGACAAGAGAATGCAAGTGGAAGGGGCTAGACTATGTGGAAAGGACATGCTCAAAGACTCTGATTTAAAAACTCTCCCTAAAACAGGCTCTCTGGTGTTGGGTGTGATATTGGAATGTTACTTGCACGGAAAGTATGATTAACAGTATCATAAATCCTGGTACCTCCATTAAAAAATGTTTTTAAAATACTACAAAGTTGAATTTGCAGGGTTAAGTATAAGTATCAGAAGAATATAAAAATAAACACTAGTCTTTCTGGGGGGGTGGAGAGAGAGAGAGAGAGAGAGAGAGAGAGAGAGAGAGAGAGAGAGAGAGAGAATAGTGGTTAAGGTACCTGTTATGCATGTGTTCAAACCAGGTTCAATCTTAGCACCTGTCAGCCTCCCTAAGCCCTGCCATCAGAGATCCCTGAGTTAAGAAGCAAGGGTAAGCCTCAAATCCCAAAATTGAATGAAATTAAGTGAAAATAAGAGATCTTCCCAGGCTACACAATAATCAAAAGTCTTCCTAGAGGGTGTACCACCTCCCACTAAAATAGCCAGCAGGAAATTGGGCAAATCTTTGGCTTCTCTCTAGTACTATTGCAAACGCAAAGACATCCGGGAAAAAGGATTGTTCTCAACAGCCCTGCCTGTATCAACACGCCAAGCTCTGATGTGCCCTATAGAGCCGTGGGAGCTCAGGGTGGGAAGCCCCAGCAGGTACTGGACATGCACAGCTGACATTCAATGGAGAGGAGGCAGGAAGGGAGGCACAAAGCGTGCGTCTCCAGTCACTCAGCTTTCCATGTCAGTCTACCTGCCGGACAACTTCGACAGGAGCCAACTGGTTTTTACCACCTCTGAGGCCATGCCAACAAGAGCACAAAACTGACATTGATAACTGATCGTGGGTGACAGGCATTCAGCGTGGCTCCTCCACCAAGCCCTGCACTCAAGTTTCATCTCCTATGCAGGACTTAGTTCCCCCTAATAATCCAGGAGGGGGTGGTCCCTACCAGGAAGAGGCCTGTCGCCACTCCACAGGGGAATAAGTAGGGAGAGAATGAGAGGTTTAAGGGCCTCTGCCCATAGTTACAGAGAGCAGAAGAAGGGAAGGGGGCATTAGCTGCACATCTGTGGGACCCCAAAGCCCACACCAATTGCTGCTTGAACTCCTGCTTCCTGTACATATCAAAGGAGTACCACAAGCTCTTTTGTCACTAATTTGAGTCCTCAGTCTTCATAAGGAATGACCCGTTTTAACATGGAATCTCATCAAAACAGAGACTGGGCACAGAGGGACAACTCTGATTTGTTTCTTATATTTTAGGCACTGTGACTTACAGTATTTGTTTCTTATATTTTAGGCACTGTGACTTACAGTATTAATACTGGCAGGACTTCGTGTGGAAAAACACACTAATACCACATTCTCCACCAGAGTGTCAGCTCCCCTCCACCATGATCAAGGGTCCCCATTCCATCCTAGACACTAATCCTCCCTACTAAAAATATTTTTCCTATTAAAGGCCAGGTCTCAGCTTTGATTGCCTTTGAGTACTTGTTATTTCTTGACTGTATTATTACTTTAGAGCCCACACATGAGGGAGATCATTCTGTGTCTATCCCCCACTCTGACTCTCTCCATCTGGACTCAGTATGAAATTCCCCACATTCATCTAGGTAGCTGCAAATTGCATGATTTTATCTACCTAGTAAAATATAGAACTTCAGATTCTTTCCAAACTTGCAAGTTAGGTTAAATCTCTATTCAACCAAGGTATTGAGAGGTAGAGTCTCTTCCCACCTTTTAGGTAACTAAAAGTTGGGAAGATAGGAAAAAAAAAAAACCCTTCTGATTAGTGTCCTTATATGAATAGCCCAAGAGCTAGCCCATCTGCAATGGGAGTTCACCATGAAATGACAGTCCTTTATGATACATAAGATAGGTGAGCCCAGAGAACCCCATCTTACACTTCCTCAGTTCAAAAACTCTTGAGGATGAAGATAAAAGCCCCCATCAACAAAAACACATGAAGACATATGGACTGTACTGAGCGAACAGTGTGGAACTACCTTTGAAATGCATCCAATTCTCAGGACTGGAACAGAGTTCTCGAGCTGCACTTAGGGAGAAAACTCAAGGTTTGGTTTGCTTCTTGTTAAGCAAGAATGACAGAGCATGGTCAATCTGTTGTTCAGAAAGGTTCCACAATTTGGGTATCTTCCTAAATAAACGTAACGTGTGGGAGAATGTTCTATGTGGAAAGTGTTGCTGAAGTTTCCAATGACAACATCATATTAATGGCTGGAACCAATCCCTTTTGCTGGGAGGAAAAAGGGTTCATAACCAGGGGTTTACAGAAGGACAGACCAGTCTCCTTGGAAACCGAAGATGGCAGAGGAGTGCTTTATGAAAGGGGATGAGGGGGGATTTGGAGTTTAGGGCCCTTCAAGGCAGGATTGTTTTGTCTTGTTTATTATTTCGGCCACGCCTAGTGATGCTCAGAGTCTGTACTCTCATGAATTACTCCTGGCAGTGCTGGGGAACTATATGGAAGGCAGCTATACTCTCTCCCCATTATACCACCAACACAGGTACATGGGGTTTTATATGGGATGCCAGAGATTGAACCCAGGTTGGCTGAATGCAAGGTAAGCACCCTACCCGCTGAACTATCTCTATAATCCCTTCCCTTTTTTTTTTTACCTTTCAACACTATGGTTTTTAAATAATGAACAAAATTGTTCATGATACAGTCCTCAGTCTTCCAATGTTCCAGCACCAATTGCACTATCAGTGTGACCTTCGTCCACCAATGTCCCCAGTTTTCCACCCTCCTCCCTAACTTGCCTCATTAGCAAACACAAAATAACTTATTTATCTTGCTCTCACAAATGGTAAGTAGAATTATTTTAATAAAAATAGTTCAATAAAAGAAAATTGGTGAAAATTGTTATATCTCACAATGGTGTTATGAAAGTCACCATCTGAGGGTATACTGTGGGCTTGCAATAAAAATTGGTAGTGTGGGCCCGGAGAGATAGCACAGCGGTGTTTGTCTTGCAAGCAGCCGATCCAGGACCTAAGGTGGTTGGTTCGAATCCCAGTGTCCCATATGGTCCCCCGTGCCTGTCAGGAGCTATTTCTGAGCAGACAGCCAGGAGTAACCCCCAAGCAATGCCGGGTGTGGCCCAAAAACAAACAAAAAAAAATTGGTAGTGTGTAGAGAGCATGGTTAAAGGCAAGTGCTTTGGAGACAGCAGCAATGAATAGTAGAGAATGTTCTATCTCCCATGAGGGCATCAAGCCACTGGGATATCTGGACAATCCATGAATCCTTCACATATACCCTGTTTCAGAGCAAGGTTTCTCTCTCTTTATGCCCAGCTCAGAAAACCTGACCCAACCTACTCAAGTTTCAAATGACTCTCCAGCTCCATTACACTAGATGCAGGAGGTGAAATGACCAACAAGTCTTCAGAAACCAAGAAACACAATATAAGTCTTACCACCATGTGTCAATAATAGCCCATGGATGGTCTATCAAGAATGCCCCATGTGGAAAACATAGGCTTTCTCTGAGTAATCTGACTGGTTTCTTCCAGAGGTAAAATTACAAGCTGATTTCTATCACCTTTGAATTAGGAGATGAATTCTCTCATCAGAACCATCAAAGATAGATTCTTTTCTTCTTTTCCTCCTCCTCCTCCTCCTCCTCTCCTTCTCCTTCTTCTTGGTTTTTGGGTCACACCTAGAACTCAGGGGTTACTCCTGGCTCTACACTCAGAAATTGCTCCTGGCAGGCTCAGGGGACCATATGGGATGCTGAGATTCGAACCACCATCCTTCTGCATGCAAGGCAAATGCCTTACCTCCTCACTATCTTTCTGGCCCCAAAGATAGATTTCTTATGGGAAAAGGAGTGTGATGTATATATTTCACTCCTAACAAAGTGTATATGTGTGTGTATAGCGACTTTGTTAAAAATTCCATGAGAAAAAGACCAAAGGGGAAAAATACATTAAATTGAGATTGCTAAATTATTTTACAAATGCATGTGTGTGATATATGCATGTTGATGCATAAACCATAGATTTTATCTCAAGAAAGCCAACAAATACTGACCTCTTACTTCAAAATAGAAGCCAGATAGGTATGCAGATAGCCCAATTCAGGGCAGTTCAATTTAACAAGCATGTCACTGCAAAGTGCGGATAAAAGAGGAGTTCTGTACTCCAACAGAAGACTCTCGTGGCTTTCTGACTTTCAAGAAACCAAGAACTGTCTCTACATCTGTTTCCTCGCTTGTCAAAGCAGGCTGTGTGCAAGGCAAGCATCCTATCTATTGTGCTATGGCTCCCTACCCCTGATTTTTTTTAGATATTTAGATATTTTAGAAGACTGCTGAAAAGGTCAACGAGATGACCAGAGGAAAATAGGACTGGGTGCATGATATGTAAGTTTGTGGTTAGAAAGAATATTACCACTACAACAAGGAACTTCAGTAAAAAAAAAAAAAAAAAAAAAGGCATCCCCCCCCACCCAAGATCAATATGGTTTCCTACTGAGAGGCTAGCCAATCTCTGACTTCTGGTTCTTAAATATACACTTGAGCTTCAGGTACTATTTGACCACAGAAAAAGGAGAAGACAAGGGTGCAAATGGAGGGGGTGAAGGGCTTCCTCCTTTGACTCTAAAACTTTCTCTTTGTTAAATATAAACCGGTTTTATTTAGAAATTCTGAGGAGGGGGAGGAAAAGGGAGACAAAGGGGGAAAGAAAAAGGTACTCCAAAGAGAGCATAAGCTTCTTCAAAGATAGCAAAAGCCCCAGTATACATCCTACCATTAGAGCATAAAAATAAAATATTAAAGTCCACATCTCCAGATGAGAGATGCAGGTAACATGTGTGTAGGCACCATGTACCCTGACAACACATGTGCTTGTCCCTCCAGAACTTTCTTGCAGTTCTAAATAGCTCTCCTTGGAACTCTTTGGCAAGGACTTGGTCACTTGGCCATACCAAACCATAAAGGAGACTGGGAAATGTCGGGTTTTAGCAGGAAGAATGTTTAGAAGCTACTGGAGGGCTTTTTTTTTCCTAGAAGAGAAATGGACATGAAGAGGCAACTTGAAGTCTTTGACACATGGGATAGAAAAGTTACAAGCCTTAAAACCCACAAATGTGACTCAGAGGAAAACTTGACTTGGGGTCTAGTGCTGCTCTTGGCTGGACACTAAAGGTTTATAACTAGTATGAGGCCTGGCTCATACTATGTATGAGTATGTATGAGTATGATGGCCTCCTCCATCAACAATAATCCCAAACCAACTCCTGATAGTGTTCATCCTTGTCCCCTTGTTTTCTCCACTACCTGGCCTTCACCTCTTTTACTCAAACATCTGATCTGGTGAAGAGCTTCTGCATTTTCCATGGACAACCTTAAAGTGGCCCCCATCGATGCTGCAATCTTTCCCTTGCTTTCATATTGCACCACTGACCCCTCCTGGCACCACCCCAGCACCCCTGCTTTGACTTTACCCCCACCCAGGGAGACAAAGACATGATATGGGACCCCAGGTTATATGTCAATACTCCTGCATGTGGCCCCCTACTCTACTCTCATTGAGTAACACTAGGTCAGAATTTGAGATGCAATGAGACCCTTGGGGTCTCCAGAGAGATTTTTCTGTCCTTGATTCCTTCTCTCTCCTGAGCTACAGATGGGTTCTCTTCTCCCCCCTTTTACCTGAGTCTGGAATCTAGATCTCCAAGAGTCCATGGGTCTGCAGATAGCCAGTTCCTGCTGGTACTCTCTCCATGTAGATTGTGTTTTCACCTGATTGTTCCTAGGGTCTCACTCCCCTTTGCACACATCCCTTTTGCAAATGCCACTTTGCACAGCCTTACTTCCTCTTTCCTCCTCTAATATCTTGGAGCCACCTCTAACTCTAACCAACCTTGCCATCTGAATGGCACCTCACAGGTCAAGGAAAGACTGGATGAAGCGAGGGAAGGTTAGGAAGAAGAAAAAGAAATGCCCAGAGTGGAAGAAAGAAATGAGGCAGATCATCAAATGCTAATTCAGCTCTAGTGCTTCAATTGCTTAGCCTCTAAAAGCTGCTCTAAGATTCCCTAAAAGAAAGTTGCTGGGGGCCCGGAGAGATAGCACAGCGGTGTTTGCCTTGCAAGCAGCCGATCCAGGACCAAAGGTGGTTGGTTTGAATCCCGGTGTCCCATATGGTCCCCCGTGCCTGCCAGGAGGTATTTCTGAGCAGACAGCCAGGAGTAACCCCTGAGCACCGCCGGGTGTGACCCAAAAATCAAAAAAAAAAAAAAAAAAAAAAAAGAAAGTTGCTGGAATATGTTCATTCTTCTCTTTTGATTTACAGATTTGAACCCAGGTCAATCAACTCCGAACAAGTGCCTAAATCCTTGTACTATCTCTCAAGCCTTTCTTCTCTTCTATTTTTTTTTTTTTGGTTTTTGGGTCACACCCGGCAGTGCTCAGGAGTCACTTCTGGCTCTATGCTCAGAAATCGCTCCTGGCAGGCTCAGGGGACCATATGGGATGCTGAGATTCGAACCACAATCCTTCTGCATGCAAGACAAATGCCCTACCTCTATATTATCTCTCTGGCCCCTCTTCTCTTTTCTTAACATGTCAGGCTATTCCCTCAAACACTCTCTAATATCTCCTCTTCATGTAAAATGACCACATTTTCCAAACCCGAATCTCCTAATAATAAACACTTAGCCTACAAGACCCAATTTTCTTTGTATTTAATTTTTCAGAAAATAAACAGAGAAGCCAGTGACTCAAGGGTTTCAGCATCTCTCTGAATGGTGAACACAGGCCCCATTCCCAAAGAGGAATGTTAATGACCTGGGCAAAGCCACGCAGCACACACTTAGATCACGTGTCTGGGTCAACTTGAATGACAAATGACACCAAGCGCTCTGGCTCCTCTTTCTGTGAAACAGAGCTCCAGGATTCAAACAAGGATTAGCACCCTAGACCTGTTCCTCTTTAAAAATAAACCATTACAGAAAGCCCAGCATTTTATTCATGTGATGAATGGAGGGTATCGTGAATTCCTTCAGCTCCATACACCAGGTTCTTTTCCCAGTGGGATTTGGCTCACAAAGCCATAAGGCAGTAGGGCAGCGATTGCAGGCAAGCTTGTTGCTTTGAAGAAGCAGGAAAGGGGTTCATGGCATGTGAGAGCAGAATGAAAGTTGCCCATCGCCCAGACTGTTCTCTTATCAGGAAGATGCTCACCTGCTTTTTACACTGTCATTCATTCACACAATACATAGGAACAAGGTTTCAACTAGACCCAAGGAGCTGAGCATTAATTTCACGTACTGTCTTCTTCTGGGAGCTCAGAAAGCCCCAGGAGCAGACAGGTTCAGTCTTAACCACTGAGGGTGAGGAACCAACTGAGCCAGCAGCATCCCTGGGAAATCTAGTGGGGAAAATGTTCATGCCAGAGAATAAGGAGAATTGATAATGAGTAATTCCAAGTGACCTGCAGAGACTGCCGGCTAACAAGGGTGCAGAACTGAATAGGACACCCCGGGGCAGATGAGGCTCCTTGCTAAAGAGTCTTCTACTAGGCTTGTTGGAGGATGCAATGAAGCCTAAGGAAGGGATTCATCATATAATTGGAGAGTGAAAAAGTGGAGAGTTCGTAGATTATGGGAACTGGAGTGGTAAATGGCTGATTCTTTCCTCTTGAGCTCCTGTTGATGCTGTCACCAAATGTGCTTCCTGAGTGTCCTGGAACACGATCCCAGAACATATCGTGGTGTGGAAGAGGAGATCAAGAGAAAGAAACTATGATCCATTTCTCCAAGTTTTCCTTTGCAGATGTAGTCATTCAAAATAACTGTCTATTTTCCTTTAGGAAGCATCCAGGTGGCAGGGAAGGAGAGCAAAGAGATAAATGCAAACCACTTCATACCCCTGCTCTGAGTAGCAACTATTTTCTCTCTGTGTCAGCAGTTGGTAAAAGGAAGATCCAAACCAAGGATTAAACCACAAAGGGCAGAGTCTGTGAGCCGCCTCTCTGCTGTCAGCAAATCCCCGCTGTCTGACTAACAGAACCCAGGTGCAGCTGGGCGTGGCCATGCCACCAAGCACTGGTCAACGAGACGTGAAGATCAATGAAATGGGCCACGTCATGTAAGTTTCTAACTGACATGTGCTTTTTTTGTGCCGAGGATGCAACTTGATGGATGAAGCTCCAGCAGCTGTCTTGAAATCCTGAGGCTGGAAACTGTATGCTATGAATGTAACCAAGCTAGAGAAGGCACAGAAAGATAGGAGGAACCTACTGATGGCATGAAATCACCAGCTAAGTCCTAGCCGTAGCCAGACTCCAGACCTCTTTTAGGTTAAGATAATGAAACTTCAAGGTGGATGTCTCTTTTTATGACTGAAACCAAACTACAAACATGTCTGTAATCATGGTGCTTAAATTATTATAAAAATTATTTTTAAAAATATAAAAAATTGTTATAAAAACAGTAAATGACAGATATTCTACGTGGGTATATATGTTTTCTTTTGTTTGGGGCTTTCTCCTCCTCAGATACTCAGAAAGCCCAGAGGGTTACTACCCCACTATTCTTAGCCAACTGGCAATTTAGGCAACTTCAATGTGAGGGTGGGCAATAGGCTGCTCAGTCATGCCTGCTACAGCTTCTTTCTGTGACACTTTGACAATAATGCATATCACCAGTGGCTCTTACTGATGCTTCAACACAAACTGGTGTATACATGCCAGCATCAGTGTGTACCAGTCCTGTGTGCTTACTCATAAAGGAGACTTCAAATGTCATTTTAGCCCAATGCCAGGTTGTTCATGCTCTAGGCTGAGTTCTCCCCAGAACACTACTGACAAATATCACAGCACCCCATAGCTGCCATAGGACCTGAAGTTATAGCTCTGCCTGCCTTTCTCAGACAAAGGCTGTGTGTGCACAGCTTGTCATAGAAGGAAGAAGTCCAGGGCTCTCAGAAGTAGGGCCGGCTGCCTCACTCACTGAGACAACCCTCTGTCATCACATCCTCCGGGCTGAACTTGGTGAGACTTTGAAGAAGTGAGGAAGAAGGGAGGCTGTTTGATGGTCAGATGGGCCCACAGCAGGCACCCAGATAGGAGTGGCTACAGTTAGTGATTCAGCCTGTAACTCTGAACCATCCAGAGTCTCAAATGCTTTTCTAATTCAAATAACAGGTCAAAAGGTGGATGAACCAGGGTGAGGGTCCAGGCGTGAGAGTTTCAATTTCTCTTCCTCCTTTCTCCTCCTCCGCCAGGTCTGCAAGGAATGTAGCTGGGCCCAGCAATCCACTAACTCTGAGAAAAAGCTGGAATCTTGGCACTTTTTTCAGTTTCCCTCCAAAAGAAGAAAAAGAAAGAGCCACCCATCCAGGAAGCCCACTTAATTTATTTCTCCCGCTTTTGATTTACACTCCCATTCAGGCTCACAATCATTGTTTTTAAATTATATTTTAGCTGTCTGTCCTGAGAAAAAAAGGAGGGATGACTTATCTGTTTTTAAAAAGAAACTAAGTCCAAAGGGCAAAGAATCTGCCCCCCACAGAAATGATTCTCTTAGAATCGCTATAAATAAGCTGTCTGATTCAAAATCAAGATAAGATTATCCAAAAGAGATGAGACCCCCCCAAAAAAAAAACTGCCAAAGAAATTAATTTATGCCTACATTAGCAAACTCCCTAAAAGGATTAGTTCTTTTCAGAGAAACACTTTTTTTTCTTTAAAAGCCTCTTCCCAATTAAAATAAAGAAGTAAAATTACTATCTATAAACCCCCGCAGACATGTGAACTTAAATTCACTTAACCTGGCTGGCCTCTGGGGTTCCGCCCTTTCAGAGGTCTCTCTGCTGGTCAAAACCCCTCCAGGGGCATCCCACCTACTGCAGCCACTTGTGTCCAAGTCACTCTCTTCAATGTCTGGCCTTAGACAGCCTCAGCCCCACCTCTGAGAACATGTCTCAGTGAGCTAATTCCCCTGGACTCTGCAGAATAGGACATGGTTGTTGAGTGCTCCAACCCACCACCGCCTTCACCATCTTCCTGGCCTATATCTCTTGACACTAAGTTTTCATGAACTTTCTTTGGGTCCTCCATGACCATTATAGAGTGCCTGATGCAAATTCAACTTATTACTACAGTCATTTTCTCTAAGATCTGAATCATCCTCAGGTTTTCACTGAACACTGACCATGACCAAGACTGTTGGCTTCCCCACTTCTCAAAATAATAGAATAGGAAGTGTGTCTCTTTCTGAAAGAATGATATTATTTCCCTGGCTCCCTTGCAGCTAGCTAAGTGTGACCAGATGACCAAGCTTGGCCAATAGAACCTGAGAAATGGAAATGCCCTATTTCCCCTTCCATTTGGGTGGGGTGAAGGCATGCTCAGAAGTTTTCTTGGTCCACAACAATGAAGATGGCAAATTAGCAAAGGTGAAGCAAAATCAGCATCTGGAGGGCTTCCACTCTACTCTTCATTATAAAGGACACTGTTATTTAGGGGTCTTTGTTATTTGGAGGGGCATAAAGCAGCTGAATTTATGTTCTGACATTTATGTCCTTCACAATGATGATTGCACTAATGCATCTGCTTAGCTCAAGCTTCACACCCCTGGGATCCACTGTATTTCCAAAGTCTAGAACTTAGCCCCATTTGGCTATGGTTTCTGACACAATCTAATTTATGACTCTCTCCCTGTTTTCTGTCTTTGCTATTAACTCATTACTTAGAAGGAGAGACAATTAGTTTCATATTCTCTGTACTAAAACCTTCACAGTCTCGTGGAATCCATCCTCTCCTTTTAGGTTTCCAGTCTTATTTGAAGTGGTCTTTGAGTCTCTCAAAACAATTCCCTGCTTGAAAGTTCCCAGTCTCATCCTCTCGAAGGTCCCCATCTGTGACATGTCTATACTACTCTGTAATTACTTCCTGCCCTAGAGTTCCCCTTGGAAATCTGCACCTCCTCAGCACCAGTATTGATTGACTACTGGTAGGTGTCAAATCCTGGGTGGGTGAAGAACACTGCTTCTAATCTCCAAAGCCAGTAAGGAAGATTGCCTTATTGATGCTTTACGATATGAAAACAGGTCTAGGAGATTAACCCTATGCAAAGTGACACAAGAAGGAAATGACAGACCTAGGATTTGAACTCAGGAAAATCCCATTTCTATTCTGCAACCAGCATAGTGGAGCACTCAATAAACATTGCTACATGGGGGGCCGGAGAGGTGGCGCTAGAGGTAAGGTGTCTGCCTTGTAAGTGCTAGCGTAGGACAGACCGAGGTTCAATCCCCCAGCGTCCCATATGATCCCCCCAGCCAGGAGCGATTTCTGAGCGCATAGCCAGGAGCGTCAAATGGGTGTGGCCCAAAAACCAAAAAAAAAAAAAAAAAAGAAACAAAAAACATTGCTACATGGATGAGTGAATAAAGGAGTGAATGAATAGAAAATGCCTTTCCACAACCACTTGTGTCAACTGTCTTAGATCACAGAGTCCTTTGCATTCTCCTGAGACAGACACAGGGTCAAGGACCCATAATTTAAAAAATTATATTGAATCACTGTGACATACAGAGTTCAAAATTTATTGATATTTTGGTTTCACTCATACAATGTTTCAATATAATTTCCTTTACCACTCTTCATTTCCAGCCACTAATTTTGTTCCTGTTTCCCCCAAGACCTGCCCTGCCTGCCTCTCTGGTATACATTTCTCTCTCTCATTCTGTCTTCTAAAGCCCCATCATTTTTCAGTGTTCCTCTGCTTCTTAGTAAGATGCCATCCTCCTAAAGTAATGGGGTTGGTATGCAAGGTAGCTTTAAAAAAGATCTCTGGGTCTTTCCACCTTCCCTCCTCCCAAAAGCTACCCCCCACCCCAGCTAATGAGCATAGGATAGTCCCTGGCTTTCTAACTCTGAAACAAATACTCTGCTCTTCACCATAGTCCCTATTACTTCCAACCAAACACACAGACACAAAATGTTCCTAGACAGAAATTTTAGAGTCACCATTAGTTCTATTTGTGGCACCCAGAAGTTCATACTTTAAATATCAAATTCCTTGGCCATGATTCAGGCCAGGCATGCCTGTGCAACCTCAAGTCCAAGACATTCCCACACAGAGGCCTAGCTCCAGTCCATGCTCACCTCCCACCTGATCTCCACACATATCTCTTCTCATGGTGGCACCAGAAATGCAGGCTAATATATCTCTGCTGAGTGCTGCCCACCTTACTAGTTCCTTGAACCTCAACTTAAAGGCATTTTTGAGTTCTTTGTTATGTGATGCTCACTTCTCCCCTATATTTCTAGTGCAGACATGTTCAAAGACTTTCGACTGCTCTTGGGATGATAACCAAATTCATGATCTGAGTCCTTTATAAAGGAATTTAGATCACCTTTCTAAGTTTTTAGAAAGTTTTTATAAGTTTTTAGCTTAGATGGCCAATAGGCATACTTAAAAAAGGATCATCACTTATTACCAGAGAAATGCAAAATAACAACAATGAGATTATACCTCATACTGTCAAAGACCAGGAATAACAATGTCAATGAGTATGAAGAGGATTCTTCTCACATTGTTGGAGAAACATTAATTTGTCTAGCCTCTTTGGAAATCAATATGGAAATTTCTTAGGATGGTAGAGGTACCACAGGATTCAACAATTCCACTCCTAGGTATATATCCAGAGGATATAAAAGCACTAATGTGAAAAGGTGTCTGCACACCTCTATTTATTGCAATGCTAGTCACAAAGCCAAGATCTAGAAACAATCCACTGCCCGATGACAGATGAGTGGATAAAGATGATGTGTGTAAGGAAAAGGGAAACTTTCTTTTCATGATCACATGGATAGTTAGAGACTGACTATTATGCTAAATGAACTAAGTCAGAAAAAGACAAATACCAGATGATCCTACCATATGTAAGATATAAAGGAACTAAGTCAGAAAGAAGGCAAATCTAAGCCTAAAATAACCCCTGAATTTGGACAGTAAACCTGAGGTTACCAGAGAGCAAGGCTGTAGAGGGCACATAGAGGGCAGGGGTATGTGTCAATGAGCCCAATAGACAGTGGTAGGCAACTCCATACAACAGAGTCTGGGAGGTGTGTGGCAAAGCAGTCTTGAAACCAAAAGAAAGATATAAACTAGTGTTAAGTCGTTAAAAAATATAAGATGGTACAGAACAATAGTACAGTAGAAAGTACATGTGGCGACTTGGTTTCAATTCCTAATATTCCATTTGGTTCCCTGAGCCCACCAGGAATAATAGCTGAGTGTAGAGCCAGGAGTAAGCCCTGAGAATTGCCAAGTATAGTCCCCAAACTAAAATATTTTAAATTAAAAATAAAAATAGTACCCTAGGCAGGGAAAATGGTGCAATAGATTAACCATGTGCTTTGCATGCTTGAGAATAGGGTTTGGGCCACTTGGTTCTGTGAATATAGTTAGGAATGACCCTCAAGCACTGAGCTAACAGTGTACCTTGAGCACTGTTGGATGAGGCCCAGGAAACTATAAGCAAACTAAAGGAGATTTCCAATCCTAATATCTAGATTGTTCCTACTTTGGAACTATTTTACTTTCCCCATAAGATCTACCCTCTAACCTCTATATTTCAGTTCAAATGGATACTAAATACTTTCTTATCCACCCCAAACAGACCCCCCTTTCCTCCACTGTACTTCCTCCACTTCTTCCCCTTGGCCTGCTAATTTCTACAATTATTACTGAGAATCTTCTTTTTTTTGGTTTGTTTTTTTGTTTGTTTTTTGGGGCCACACCTGTTTGATGCTCAGGGGTTACTCCTGGCTTGGGGGGACCATATGGGACGTCAGGGGATCTAACCACTCCTCCCTTGGTGAGCGCTTGCAAGGCAGACACCTTACCTCTAGCACCACCTCACCGGCCCCACTGAGAATATTCTACATGTATTTGTTTGTATGTTTTGGAGCCATACCCAAAGCACTGCTCAAGGTTTACTCCTGGTTCTGCACTCAGGAGTTACTCTGAGTGAGATCAGGGAACCATATTAGATGCTGAGAATCCACCCAGGGTTGGCGGAATTCAAAACAAATGGCCTACCTATTGTACTCAGTTCCAGCCTTATCTGCATGTATTTCCTTAGTATTTAGTATTTCTCCACTAGACTAGGAATTTAGCTTTTCTTTGTTTTTTGGAGGTCAGTTCCTGCTACCAAATAATCTTGTTGAATAAATATGTGGATACATCAAGCAATGCACACATATGGTCCGAATCATTCTTAGGTCTTCACTGAACACTGACCATAACCAAGTCTGCTGGCTTCCCTGTTTACAAAAATAACAGAATACAAAGTGTGTGGCTTTCTGAGAGAACAATATTTTCTCAGCTCCCTTGCAGCTACATGTAACCAGATGACCAATCTACTACTGTACCCCTATCCTGAATGTAGATTTCTCCACCAATTTTCCTTTCTTTCTTTGGGGCTCAGGATGTGCCAAACTTATTATTATTTAGTGCCTTTTCTTTATGTTCCTAGCGGATAGATTCAGGCTTTCTGAAGCCTTTATTTTATTTATATAAGAAAGAAGTTACACCCTCAAGGGAAAAAATCACAAATACAAAAGTGCTGAGAGCCAGAGAAGTAGTAGTTTTACATTGGGTAAAATTCTTGCCTTGCACATGCCCAACCTTGCTTCTATCCTCTGTGCTGCATATAGTAACCCCCAGCACCAAAATGAGTGAGTCCTGACCATAGACTCAGGAGTACACTCTGAGATCTGCAGGGTAAGAAACTCCCCTAATATAAATAACAACTTTCCAGAAAACCTAAGACAAAGGCAGAAGCCACCCCTTCAGAGCTCCTTGAAAGTCCTGCTCCACCCCCACTGTGCGTGCCCCACCAACTCGAAGGGTATTGGCATTGCCAGTCAGGCCTCCCTTTAATGCTGCCTCACTTCAGACAACAGAGTTCTCTAAGGACATCTCATGGCTCACTAGTTTCTTTCCAAAATGGCCTTCACTAACATTTTATTTCCTGATCCAAAACTTCCCTTCACTAACATTTCGTCTTCTGATCCAGTATCTTCTTTCACCCGCATCTTCCGACACTAACATTTTATCTCCTCATCCCAAATATTCTTCTTTGCAACAGTATCAGCTGAGACACCCAATCTGGTCCAGTTATATGCAGTGCTTGGTTCAATATTTGTCATGTAACTAGGATCAGATGAAATTTTGGCTAAATATCCAAACAAGACCCACAACCCTGTCCACATTCACTGTCTTCCCAAGCATTTCAAGGATCAATCAGAGCAAGGAAACTTAATAGTGAATTGTCCTCTCTCTGACATCCTGTGACCTCTGGGAAGGAGACCGCAGCCCTTGAACAAAATCCACAGCCACTGTTAAGTGCCGCCTGCTTTCCCTCTTTCTCACCCAAAGAGCTTGGAAAAATATATAGTCACACTGCTTAGGAGGAATGCAAGGTTAAGGCAACTTCATATAAGATCTTTTAGATGCTAGACTATTCTAGAAAACAATGAGATTGGTTAATTTGATGAGGCTCTTATCCCACAGGAGAGGGAGGTGAGGGTATCTCTTTCCACAATCATCTCAGCTTGGGTAAAATTGGTAGTTGCCAGAGCAATAATACAGGGGGTAGGGCATTGCCTTGGATATGGCCAACCTGGGTTAAATCTCCTGCATCCCATATGTTTGTTCTCCTGGAGCCAATCAAGAGTAAATCCTGTGTGCAGAGCCATATCATGGTTGTGTCCCCAGAAGAGTTAACACTCCAAGGTGGAGTGGGGATAGAAAGGAGAAGCTCCTCTGTCTCCCAAATTTTGCTGCTTTCCTCTAGGACTCTCCACTGACATGTATGATGGGACAGAGTGGGGGAGGACTTCTGGCCTACATCCACTTAAGCAGAATGTCCCCAGGCTGGCAGGGCCCTGAGTGTGTTTAACAAGCACCCCTGGGGACTCTGGTACAGACCCAAGTTTGGAAGCTGCTCTGAAAACAATAAGAGATTCAGATACTAAGAGATTCAGATATCAGAGAAGGAATCTCCAAGATATTTGGAAGTCAAAGGTCAATAGATTTGGGCTAACTCAGAAAAAAATCATGTGTTCACAATAGATGTCAAATGAAAAAAAAGATAGCATTTTAACTGATCTCTCTTTATTTCTCTATTTCTTTGTCTGTCTCTCTTTGCCTCTGTCTCTCTCTTTCTCTTTCTCTCTCTCTCTGTCTCTCTCTCTCTCTCTGTCTCTTTCTGTCTCTGTCTCTCTCTCTCTCTCTCTCTTTCACACACACACACACACACACACACATTCACACAACCAACACTACACTTTCCTTGATCTGTACCACTTAGAGCAGCAACCAGATGGGGCATTCAAAGAGAAAATCAGAAATGCTCTCAAATTCCTGGATGATCCCATCTGAGAAACTTGAGCTCTTCTGGAAATGGTATGATAACTAAGCCCTTAGTACTGAGTAGATCTCTCCAGCACTAGCCCCAATTTCAGGCAGGTCCTGGAATTACTATGTAGCAAGACAAAGTATCTGAGAATAGCCAGGCAATCCAAAATCTGCCCTGAGCCTGGGCAAGCCATGGCCCCTCTTTAAGTCTGAGGGTCCCCATTTGATCTCGGGCATGAGGCCAGGAAGAGTTAAAAGAACTGTACATGTGAGGCCCCAAGTTATCTGACACCACAGAGTATGTCCCCCAACACAACCAGCATAGTCCTGGTGAGCCCCTACCCTTAGGCACCAGCAGTATCACATTGAACTCACTAGCTGAGCCCTGCTGGAGCGTGTGAGGGAAGGAGGGAGTCTGACTAAAACCAGTTCAGGCCTTTCTACCAGCCAGAACAGGGGGCTTGTCTCCCCTCCTGTGGGAAGCTGTAGTCTTCCCCTCCCTGCTGGAACCTTCTCTCATAGCCTCTCCTCAGGCACACTGTCTTCTCATTAGAGAAGATAATCAGTGGAAATCACTTTGTAAAACTGAACTTGGATCTGATTTCATTTTTCTTGGCTTTCCCCTAACCCTTCTCCATGCTCTGAACATGTCATACACTCGCTCCCCCTTTCCTCCCCAAAGCCCCACTCCTCTCTTCAAGGCTGGAAAGGGTGTGTGTTGAAAGCCCGGATGAAATTGCACCTACTGGCTCCAGCTTTCCAAGAGTGCCCAAGAACTATGGGCCATGGGTGAGAGTCATTCACTCATGCTTTGCCAGATCCGTAGAATACAAATTACAATGCCCATTCCTGGGCCACATTTGTTCCCCTCTGGCTGCAAATTGCAGAGTTATCTCTTGACAGAAGCCTTCCAGACCAGAAGAGGAAAGAAATGGCGAGCAAGTCACAGAGAAATATCCTCTCTTCAGGAGCCCACATTTCTGAGAGGACCAGATCTTCCAGGGTATTACCAAATATGCAGGGAGGAAAGAAATGCTCCACTTAGGCTGGGAATGGGGTTTAGCAGTAGTGTACTTGCCTCCTCTGCTTAAGGTTTGGTTCCTGATGATACAAATATTAATAAAAGCAAACAAGATAACTCTTCCCATTGGACTTGGCATGAATGTGGCATGCTCCAATTTTTTTGTTTGTGTGGGGGTCATACTCAGCTGTGCTCAGGGATTACACATATGTGGCTCTATATATTCAGGCATCACTCTTGGCAGTGCTCAAGGAACCATATTGGTTGCTGGGGATGGAACCAGGGTTGGCACTATCTCTCTGGCCCATTGATTTCCAAATCTGGCCTGTGAGTAGAGAATATATGCTGCTTACAAAAGTTCACTGCTTGCATAGTTACTTATTCTACGGTCTTGTTATATTATATAACACACTTGAAATAGAAATGTGTACAACATTGGTGGTGAAAATGTTGCACTGGTGAAGGAGGGTGTTCTGTTTATGACTGAAACCCAACTGCAATCATGCTTGAATTTTGGTGCTTAAATAAAGATTTTATTTAAAAAAAATGTGTACAAGATGTGATCACTCACTAACAGGAGGCTCCCAATTCTAAAGGAGGATTTCTAAATAGGGTCAGGAACATGAAAACACTCCCTAAACATTTGATTCTTTAGTTTTCTGTGTAAAATACAAGAAAGAACCATCAGACCCACATGGTAGCACTCTTGGGAGAATTAAAACGAGCAGATTTAGATAGATTATTTAATAATACAAGTATTATCAATGAATGATTATCTTTTCCAGTGGAGGTATATACCCAGCCATACTCAGAGGCTATCCAGGACTCTGTGCTCAGGAGTGACCCCTTGCAGTGGTCAGGGGATTATCCAGGGTGCCAAGGATCAAAAATCACAGGCAATATTGCAAGACACCTTTGTGCCTTAATCTCTGTCCTCTCTCTCTCCCGTGATTATCATTTCTAAAACTCTATCTGTTCATTCCATTTTGGAGGAAGATTGTGTCTCCTGAGACATAATCCTGATGGTGGAGAACATACCTCCTCACGATTGGCATCAGGTATCAGCAGGGCCACTAATTCAAGTCCCAATGGGGGATCGGATTCTCCATTGTAACAGATGCAGGTAGAACTGATATCTGTTCGCATTATAAATCTTGTTTTGACCCCTAGGAAGACTTTCTACGCCGAAGGCAGTTCACCCAAGTCTCAGCTGCTCCCCCAACTCTTCACTGGCAGCTGTCCAGGTCCATTGGGAGGGGCTGATCCGTGCATCTCAGTTTATTAAAGGGTGCAGAAAAATGATACAGTCCCAGTGAAGACCTAATGCTGCTTTCCAATATCTCCCTGTTTAGGGGGTGGGGATGCTTTAAAACTCAGAACTATTTTCCTTGGCAGGGACAAACCCCATTTAGATGCAATTTCTTCCTGACACTTTAGAAAATTGTTTTCCATCTGTATCCTCTATAAGGACCATCCACAGAGGTCAGAAAGGAAATGGCAGCTCTAAGAATGCCCACAGGAGCACAGAGGGGAAGCACGAGCCCCTAGCTAAATAGCTCAGGCCCCCACCAGCCTGCCAGCTTGATGATTAACAAGCCAGGCTGCCCCTTTGGGGGACTGGACAGGGGACGGCGCCCGGGACAACCGCTCCCGGGCCAACGCAAGCTGTATGTGTTTAGTCTACGTCAGTATTTACTCAGGATGCCTATCGCTGTGGAACCGAGACGGCTGTCTGAGCTGGGGACCACTGTACACCATGTGGGACATGGCAGGCCATGGGCACCCCCTTCCTTTGCTGGGTTCCTCTCTTAGTCCAAGGAGCTCCCAATTATGCCAGAGAAGATGTCAGCACCTTGATCGTGGTTATCTGAGGCATGTCTTGCACCACCGAAGTAAAAAATGTTTGTCACTGTGACAAGTTTTGGGGAACCCTAATGATTACCTTCAGGTCTAGACATGGTGGGGTGGCACTACCACCTCAACCCACACCAATCTTAGGGGTACAAGGGGTGTCCTTGCTAATAGCTCTTTCACGGGGGAGCCAATCTGCCTGGGGAAGCTAGATTAGCTCTGAGTGCAAGAGAGTTCCAAGCTGCAAAACATTAAAGCACAGGATTTGTTCATCACCTCTGAGACTCAAAAGAAGTCAAAGCTTTTTCTCCTTTCCAACAAAAATTGTTGGGTCCTAGAATCTCTCTCTAAGGAAGGTGTTAGGAGGGAAGTACTAATAACTGCCATCAATAGGATCAATTGACTAACTAGATGCCAGAGTTTAAGTACATTTGATTTGGTGTCAAACAAAGTTCAAGGGGCTAGAGGACAGAGGATCCAAAATTTTTTTAAACCAACATTAGAGAAAAGAACTGCCAGAAAGCTCTAGAAATAATGTGTGCCTAAAAGAAATTCTCTGTCCATCCAGATCCACCCAGGGGTTCCAGGGCAGTGAAGCAAACAGAAGCCTCTTCCAGGAGGCTCTCTAGGCTGAGTGTTTGAGAATAAGAATGATCTTAGAATGCATGGGAACCTAAATTCAGTGTTCAGCAGCATGTCGCCACCCAAGCCCTATTGTGGTTGGTGTTTCTACACTGATTTAAGGCACTATGACTAGTGCCTACACTGGCCCCATTGCTGATAAATGCAAAGGCAGAAGCTGAGAACTCTCTACAAGGGCAGCAGAAGGTATAGGAATATCTAGACAGAACAAGATGAGGTGGTTCTGCTCTCCACCCTAAATCCCAGGTGGGCTCTAGAGCAGAGACCCCACTCTCTCTCCCTTCCCTTTGTTACTGGTATCATGACTAAGGGTGGGAGGCATTCACAAACTTGGTATAGTGATTGCACACTTGGGGTGCAGGATACACTGGAAGCCACACACTTCAGCTGAGGTGCTCCCACAAACTGGGGTGGAATTAAACATTTTGATTGTGAGGTCAGAAATCACCATGGGCAATACTACCTGAGCAGTACACCCTCAATATAGGCTGGGGTTCCAGGAAGCAACTGTGTCCTCATATTCTGCCACTGAGCCACTCCTCCCAGATACCATGACTTTTTTGGGGTGGGGACACACCTGGCTCTATGCTCAATAATTACTCCTGGCAGGCTCAGGGGATGGGATGCTGAAGCTAGAACCCAGATCGAGTCAGGATTGCTGCATGCAAGGCAAATTCCCTACCTGTCGTGCTATTGCTTCAGACCCTGGGGTTTGTTTTATTTCGTTTTGTTTTAAATCTTTAAGTCCAATAACCTCAAAAGCAACCTCTCTGCATCTCTACTTGAAGTGTGAGTTGCGTTAATTTCCCAGATCTCACCTCGGGTGGAAGAGATGATGCACAGACCTACTAGTTTAGCGGCTGGAATGTTGGGGAGAATGCCAGGCTTCCCCGCTCGTCTGAATGAAGGGCTTGGCCAATAGGGTCAAGAGCGAAGGATTGATGCAGCTAGGAAAAGGGAGGGGGAGGGCAGAGATATGGATCCAAGAGCCAGGAGATTCAACCTGGAAGGAGAGCAAAGAAACATCAAAGCTTGGGCGAGCTCGCTTCCCAGAAATGTGCCTTCTTGTGTTTTTCAAACGACAAGTCAGCACTCATTAGCAGATCATTAAATCAAGGCTGTGGCTGGTGGCCAGCAGAGAGAGAAGGAAAATGAATGAACAGTCTAAACTGCAGTGAGAGATAGCAGAGTGAATCACAGGTAGCTGGGAAGACTAAAGGGCCCTCTGAGTTCTGTCTGAACTGAACAAAGTCTATTTATGCGCACCACGATGGCTTGTTTATAAGGTTACAGTCGAGTCAAGCCTGACACCCTCTAACAGTTCGTGTTTTCTCCATAGGCCTTCCAGTGACAACCCTGTGAAACTCTCATCTAGAAGGGCTTCCTCTCAGCTCACACCTGACAGTCCCAGATCTTCAGGTAGTTTGATAGATCATCTCCTTGAGGATCAGCTGACCCCCCCCCCTGGATTCCAAACCAGAACTTTCGGTAAGATAGGAGCTACTGATATCTTGGCAAGTCCTACACTGTTGGATTTTGCTTCTACCATCTTGGGGGCAGGAGTGACTCCAGGTCTTTCTGCTACTGAGGCTGAGGGACCCTGGAGAATATCATTGTATCCACACTACATCCCTGAGGAAAATAATGGAGAATCCTCACTTTCCAGAAGGAATAAGAAGGGGAAGAGGAGGGGCTGGAGCAGTGGTACAGGGATAAGCATTGCCTTGCACACGCTAGCCTAGGATGGACCATGGTTCGATCCCTCAGCGTTGCATATGGTCCCCCAAGCCAGGAGCGATTTCTGAGTGCATAGCCAGGAGTAACCCCTGAGCATCACCGGGTGTGGCCCAAAAATAAAAAATAAATAAATAAATAAATAAAAATAAAAATAAAAAAGGGAGGGGAGAGGAAATTCAGCCAATCATATCCTGAGGTTCAGAATCGAAGCTGGGCAGGACTCAGAGACCCTGACTGGTATTACTAGGTTCCCATCCATCCCACTTTACCCAACATCTTTCCATTGCAAACCAAGGTCCCAGAGAGAGAGGCCAGCCCCGGACAGTTAAAAATCTCAGCATTCCTTTGCACAATCCTTCTCGGAAATGCGTCAACCAGCTCAAGGCCCTCCTGACTGGAAATACGGAGCCGACCACTTAAGTTGAATCAAGCTATTCGATGAAGGCCAAGTGAGCTATTGATACTAGTTTGCCCGTCTCCAAGGAACAAAAACACGGAAAGGCCAGGGCTTAAAATGAATGAAAATGTAGCCAATGTACAATCACATGAAAAAAGCTGTGGGCTCAGAGCCAGGGATTATCTGCCAGTTGGATCTCTTTCAGCACCCTAAATTTAACCAGCTGTGATGCTTTTTCTCTCTCTCTCTCTCTCTCTCTTTTTCTAAGTATCATCTTTTTCAACCTTCTGAAAGAAAAAGATTTTCCTTTTAATGGGAAATCTGTATTTCATCAAAAAGATGGAACACAACGTGCTCAGTTTAGCCATCCCCTGAGAAGAAGGTTTTTTTTTTTGGTATGTTGTATGTTTGGGTATAAAAGAAAGACTTACATTCCAAGCCGTTTTATTTCAGACCTGATAGACAGGAAGCCTATCTGTGGAATTTAAGGAGAAATTGTTTCTCCGTTCTCAACATATTAATAATACTTACATTTGCAGCTGGTTGCATCACTTTCACAAGTCAATACAATCTCAAACTTTCCAAGCAGTTTCTAAATGCAATGAATCAAGGGAAGTGTGTGGGTATGTGGTGATGGTGAGGGATATAGAGGGTGATCTCAGGCATTTACAGTGGTCGAGACTCAGTGGAATTAGAAGTATTCTGATTTTCCTTTATGTTTCCACTTATTGTCAAAAAATCCTCTGCAACAAATTATTTAGCTCTTTGCTAAAAGAAAATGAAATAGTATCAGCATTTGTCTTGCACATGGATGATCCAGGCTGGATCCCTGGCATTCCCCTACTGGTCACCCAAGCACCACCAGGAGTGATTCCTGAGTGCAGAGCCAGGAGTAAGCCCTGGGCACTGCTGGGTGGATGTGGTCACAAAACAAAACAATACAAGAATAAACCAACAAAAAAAAGAAAACAAAGAATCACACATGACAAGTGAAAAGCAGAAATGACTCTATAATCAAACCCCAAGATTCTGCCATTGTCTCACCAGCTATTGGAGGGGACCCCAAGCTATCTTTCCCAATGCCCACTCCAGCCTGCAGTGGCTCTCACTGGACTTGCCAACAACACAACTACCCCATGACCTTATTTACCATCTTGAATGGAGAGAGAATGGTGAACCAAAAGGACAGAGCACACACTCTAGAGCAGGGGTCCTTAAACTTTTTAAACAGGGGGCCAGTTCACTGCCCCTCAGACCATTGGAGGGTCTGCCTATAGTAAAAACAAAACTTATGAACGAATTCTTATGCACACTGCATATATCTTATTTTGCAATGAAGAAATAAAACAGATTCAAATACAATATGTGGCCTGCGGGCCATAGTTTGAGGACCACTGCTAGAGTGAGACAAAGGAGAATGTTTGGGTGGGGAGAAAGAAAACTTGTAACTTTCTGCACAAACTATATCTTTGTTAACCTTCTGAAAGGAAGAAACTTGTTTTCATCACTTCAAAGTCGCTTAGAGATTTGAATGTTGTCACTCCATAAAATAAATTATAATTATAAGACATCAGAGCTGTCAGTTAATGTTATAGGTGGCAATCAAACTACAATATAAACATGTATCAAACACCACCTGTGTATCCCCTTAATTCACACAAACTTCGATCAATTCCATATCAATTAAAATATAATACTGTATATAACATAATAATGTAGTATTCTGCCTATTCCAAAATAAAGAATCAAATTCAGGAAACTTAATACTGTTATATACTTTCATCTAATCCAGAAGCCATATTCTAATTTTTTTTTTTTTTTTTGGTTTTTGGGCCACACCCGGTGGTGCTCAGGGGTTACTCCTGGCTGTCTGCTCAGAAATAGCTCCTGGCAGGCACGGGGGACCATATGGGACACTGGGATTCGAACCAACCACCTTTGGTCCTAGATTGGCTGCTTGCAAGGCAAACGCCGCTGTGCTATCTCTCCGGGCCCGCCATATTCTAATTTTAAGCTCTTTTAGCAATTGTCTAAGTCACGTTGTTTGCATTTGTGTTCTCTAGGACAAACACAAATCTGGGTCTCTCATTGCACTTAAAGGTTGTGTCTCTTCCATCAGTCTAACCTGGACAGTCTCAACCTTTTGTCTTTGGGCACACTAGCCCAAAGATAAGAAATCCGTTGCTTGGTAGAATGTTCCCTGTTTGGGTTTGCCTAGTATATTCTCTGGATATGCATTCCTGGTCAGAAAACAATACAAGTGAAATCATGTCAATTCAGTAGCACACACCAGAATCCAAACAACCAGTTGTTCTGCAGACTGTGTCTCTTAGGTGGCATCATCTAAGATGTCCAAAGTGTTCATTTTCACCAGACAATTGTCGTCATTTGTGTACTTAAGCCAATAAGCAATTTTTTGGATACATGAAGGCCATACAAATATCCTGTTCTTTATCAAACCTTAACTTACCTCTAGGTTTAACACTCGTTAGTGACTATAAACTCATCACATCTTCCATGGATCTACTGTCATTATACTGTTGACAAGTTCTTTCCTCTCCTCTATCAAGCTACATATCCATCTATCCACCCATCCATCAATTACAGAATGGATTCATGCATTTCTATTCAATGATCCAAAATCTATTGCACTCGTATTGATTTTATCACTCAAATTTCTCCAAATTGGTTCTTCTATCTTTTTAGCATCAATAATCATATTTGCTTACTTTCTGGCATAATAAAAGGTTTCAGGCATTTTGAAGAACAATATAGACATTTCTCAAAAAACTAGGAAGTGAGCTTCCATGTGCTTTAGCCTATAGAATATATGCTAGATATACCCTACAGGCTTCAAAATACAATAGATCTAAACTCCTATGTTCATTGTAGCACCAATCACAATAAATACCTCAAGAGCAGATGAGTGAATAAAGAAACTATGGTACATCTACATAATGGAATATTACACAATTAGTAGAAAAAAAATCATGAAATTTTCTGCTACATGAATGGACATGGAGAGCATTATGCTTAGTGAGATAAATCAGAAGGAGAGGACATAGAATAATCTCACTTTTTTATTTTTATGGCCACATCTGGTAACAATCAGGGGTTACTCCTGGCTATGTGCTCAGAAATCGATCCTGGCTTGGGGGACCATATGGGATGCCAGGGGATCGAACCCTGGTCTGTCCTAGGCTAGCGCCAGGAAGGCAGCTACCTAACTACCGTATTTTCTGGCGTATGAGACGACCCCCTAATTTTGCAGTTAAAACATAGGTTTAGGCCTATATTCGCTGTATCAGACAGAACGTTCCTGTGCTGCATGTGCTGCATGTGTTCCTGTGCTCATGTACCACAGTAAGCCAATCACAACAAGCCAAGGTGCAAAGATTCTACTGTAATAGACGTCCTCTCTGACTCTGGCCAATCTGAGCAGGCTTTTGACAGTGTAGATTCGGGTCCAGAACATTGTCTAATTTGCATGCATCAAAAGCCTGCTTGGATTGGCTGAGTTAGAGAGGCTGTCCGAGCAGCCTTGCAGTGATTGGTGCAGGATCGAGTTGGAAAATTCATTTTGTGGCAATATTCAGAAAATTTTCGTTTAGCGGCATATTGAAACATTTTTCGGTATATACTCGGCGTATAAGACGACCCCCGATTTTCAGTTGACTTTTTTTTTGTTTCAAAAGTCGTCTTATACGCCGGAAAATACGGTAATTCCCATCCCCACTCTGGCCCCATAATCGCACTTTTTTTTGTGGTTTATTAGTATATATAGTATGGGAATACCCAAAGACAATAGAAGTGAAGGCCAGGAGGACTGGCCCTTAGTGGGAAGTTTACCACAAAACCAAAGGAGGGTGGTTACAAGAGAAAAGGGGACCACTATGACAATGACTGTGGGAAATGATCACTGGACAAGAATTGAGTGCTAAAAGGAGATAAAGTAATATGCATGATACCCCTTCAGTAACAATTTTGCAAAGCACAGTGCCTAAAAGGAAAAAAAAGAGAGAAGAAAAATACCTGTGATAGAGGCAGGCTTGAGGTGGAGAGGGAAACTGGGGACACAGGTGGAGAAAAGTGGACACTGGTGAAGGGATGGGCTCTCAGACATTCTACTACAGAAGCTCAATCATGAACAATTCTATAACTTCGTATCTCCCAGTAGTCCAAGGACATTTAAAATAATTAAGTAAATGTATGCATGCATACATACATACATACATACAAGAACTCAGGTTTAATTTATACCGTCCCTGCCCTTGCAATAGACTAGGTCTTCCTCACCCTAGCAAACAACCCCCACCAGGATTTCTTGTTCTCTGTGATAGACAACGATGTAATCTGACACTTTCAATTGTTAGTCTGGCACAAAGTCATTGAATGAATGACTGAAGGAATACAAATCTGCCTTTCCTGTGGGACTCATGAATCATGGAAGAGACAGAAAATTGTCACCTGACGCCTTAGAAAAGATGGATAGTTCCGGAACACAACCTTGAACCATGCAGAGCTCGCAATCCAAACCCAAACTTCCTCCCTTCCTACTAACTCTTCACCCTTTCCAATGAAAGGACTACAGATGTCCACAGCTCAGCCTGGGTGGTACAGGAACATCAAAAGTCCTTGCAACAGAATTGTTGTTACTGGTGAAAGGCTCAGGACAGAGACCTGATTCACCAATTCAAAACATACAGGAAAGGAAGGCAAAAAAGAGCTAACACTTAGTACTAACCTAACTCCCCTATTTTCTTATATACTCATGGTCACACAGCCAGTGAACTATAGAATCTGATACAAACCCAGAACCCTCTGACTTCTTCAATCATAAGCTTTCAAACATATCACAGATCCCAATTTGGCAGATTTATCTCCATTTGTATGTTTAACATTTAACCTATATTTTTTTTCTCAATACTTTCTCTGAAACATTTCTGGACAATTTCTCTTGCTCAAAATAGCACACAATGGAGATGGAGTGATAATACAGTACATTACCCGGTTTGCAAGTGGCTACCCAAAATTGATAACAATCCATATGGTCCTCCCAAGACTGCCAGTAGTGATGCCTGAGCACAGAGCCAGGAGTCAGACCTGAGTTCTGCAGGATGTGAACCCCCCTCCAACAAACAAAAATTAGTATGTAGAGTTCCCTCACATTATTTTTTTCCCTTGAACTTTCCTAGATTTCAGATTTGAAGTCCCCTGGATTTCAGGGGAGGAAATATTTTACTCTTTAGTTGAAAATTGAATCTACTCTACCTTCGTAAAAATAACCTTAAGTCTCTGAAAATCATCATATGGGTATTCTCTTTCTTGCATTAAGGATCCCTTGAGATTTAAAAAAATATTAATGCTTCTGGTCCCAGATATTGCCATTAATTGCTTTGTAGAGGAGTTGAATACCAAGATTTTTAAAAGCTTGACCAGATGAATCTAATCACAGAAAACTAGCAGCACTGCCAGACACAAGGAAAATAAAACAAAAATGGAACTCACGCCTCAAATCTCCACGGAGTGAGGAGGTATTCTGGAAATTAATCAGACGCCTTTTCCATCAGACAGTGACCCAGGGTATGGTAGAAAATGAAATTAGAGCTGATATGTGTTCCTTCATAAATGTCTAATTTCTAAACATAAAACAAAATGGAGACCGAACTTAAAAGCCAGCTTAGTGAAAGATGTGATTAAAATGATGGGCTAAATTTGATTTTGTGCAGCAATAATCCAATCTGCATTTTATGGAGCAGCACAGCACAAGGCATCATGGGAGGTCCGAGTGTACATGAGAGAGAAACCAAGTAGATACACTGGAATCGCCTTAAATCTAAAGTAATACAGACAATGACTGCAAACAATGGCAGAAAGTCACTAATTGAAGGTATCGGGATTCTGCAAGCATTGATCCAGATGTTATGTCCTGGGATGTATGTTTTTATGGAGGAAAAACAGTCATGTGAAGAAAGCAGAAAATTAGGATGATTACTGCTGCTGCACTTGGCCCATTAGCAGTTGGCTCCCAATTGTTGGATATCCTGTACCTCCCGCTCTAAAAACTATCAACCCAAAAGTCCAGACAGGAAACACACCAGGCATGTACTAAAAATGGAACCGCTGAGTAGATAAAGTTGTCTTGCGACTGTTTCATTGATTCAACTCATGACTGTGCTCTGGGTAATGTGAACCAAAAGGAACCAAATCAGCACTGACCCTGCCCTACACATGTTACCAACCCACCACAGTGCAGGTGCCTGCTATTTGGCACATGGTCATAGAAGGCTGATGTATTGCACCTGATACCCACCTCTCTAAGGAGCTGCAAAAAAAAAAATGCCCCCTAATCACCCCAAGGATCCCAAACAACCTCTGTTAAAAGGGGCATTGGGGGCCCGGAGAGATAGCACAACGGTGTTTGCCTTGCAAGCAGCCGATCCAGGACCTAAGATGGTTGGTTTGAATCCCGGTGTCCCATATGGTCCCCCATGCCTGCCAGGAGCTGTTTCTGAGCAGACAGCCAGGAGTAACTCCTGAGCACTGCCGGGTGTGGCCCAAAAACAAACAAACAAAAAGGGGGGGGGCATTAGCAGGACATCTCTAATAAGGATAGCTCTCAGAGTGAACTTTCTAGACAAAAACACCACATTTTTTCGTTCTATAAAACACACGTAGTTTTTAAATGCTCTCCCCTCCTGCTTCAGCTCTAGGCGGCATTCACTCCATAGGACGCATCATGGTTAATGTGCCCCAGCAGACAAGAAAAAAAAAATACTCTTTTTCATTCCTTTTTTTATTTTCCTAATAATATTTTATTCAAGTACCATGGTTACAAACATGTTTGCGGTTGGGTTTTAGTCATAAAAAGTACATTCTTCTTTCCTATATGTGTAGAAAAACAATGGAGTCTACCCTAGAGAATAGCCAACTTGCCAATTTTGAAGAAGGATGTTTTAAAAAAAAATGATCAAGGGATAGGGGAGACAGCACAGAAGGTAGGGTGTTGCCTTCCATATGACTGATCTGGGATTGATCCCTGGTTCCCTGAAGCACTGCCAGGAGTAAATCCTGAGTGCAGAGTCTTGAGTAACTACCGAGCATTTAGTACGACCTCAAGTATGGCTCTGACCTTGTTGATGTGAAGGGAACCATATTGGGTACCAGAAAATTAAACCCTGGTCAGCAGAATAAGAGGCAAGTTTCTTACATGTTGGTTACTATGGCTCTGCCCACGAAGTATGCTTTCTTATCTGTTTGTTTGGACCATCTACAAACATACTCGAAGCTATTCCTGGTTCTATGCTGGAGATCACCTCTTGGCAGGGCTCGAAGAACCATATGCAGTGACAGGGACTAGAGAAGAGTTTGCTGCAAGCAAGGTGAGCACCTTAACCTCTGTGCTTGCCCTCCTCCCATAGAAAAGTGATTCTGACAGCTAAAGAAAGAGCAAGAAACTTCATTTTTGTTATTTGAGTAGTGGGGGCAGAGGTGAATTTCTGAGTCATATTTTATATTTCCAGGGAAACAAAACAAAACAAGAAAATCATGGTAAAAAACACAGAGATCAGGGGTGCCAGTTTTTTTTTTTTTTTTTTTTTTTTTTAGGCTCAGGTTCCATTGCAATCCCAGAGGACTTGTTAGGGTGATCCTGGGGGCCCCCTCAGCATTGCTGGGCTTGAAACACAACTATTCATTGCCCCACTATATAACCATCTCTCAAAATAAATCTAAAAACAGAGCTGGAGAGATAGTAAAGGAGTTAAGGTATTTGCCTTGCATGTGGCCAGCAACACATGAAGGCCCCTTAATCCCCAGCAATCTCAGGGTCTAAACAGCACCATAATGCTGTTCTGTTTACTTACTTCTTTGCCAATGCTTACATTCTGGGCATCCTGGGTACCACTGGGAAAACCCCCACACTCTAGAGAAAAATATTAAAAAATTCGAGTCCCCCCACCAAGCAGATTCCTTATTACTGAATGCAACACTGACTGGTCCATAGGGAGAGAAGAATTCAGAAAGAAGCCCAAGCCGAGATGTCTCCTACTTTAGAGCACCCCTTTCTTTTTCCTTGTGATATGCCCAGACAGGAAACACATAAGATTATGCATGCTTTGTGATCATGTCTTTGGAACGAATTGATTTTGTTCCCTTCTTATTAGACAATAGCAGATCAGCTGGCAGACACAGGTCGAGCTTTCTATCGTCACTCAGGACACAAAAGCCAGCCAATGAGAAGGCTGCATCAGTAATCCTTTCTCCGGGATGGTCACTTTTATGCTTTTGGACTGTCACTTCCAATCACCAGGTAATGACACTGGAATTCAGGCACAATTGACATGGATATTCCCCTTTGATTCTTCCTAATCTCCGTGCCCAACTCAGCCAGGCCAAGGACACCCCACTGGCATTGGTTACCCAAGTCTTTATACTTCATAGGACTCTTCTTTATTTTGCACTCGGACCCCCAGCTACCTCATAAATAGCTCCTTTATCACAAGTGTGGCTGTTTCTCTAAGGCTACCTGCAACATGCCAGACACAGAGAGTTTTCTAAGGGGCTAGACAGAGACTGTGTCTGACCTCTAGGTTAACCAGCCTAGGAAAACTGGCCCCTGAACTCCCTTCTGTCCCAGTTGCTGTTTCATGACATAAATGATGGCCTTTCAGAGTAGCAGCCAGACAGGGTCCCTGGACCTTCTCTGACAAGGCGCAGTTTGTGATTGAGTCCTGTCTTGTCTTCCCTTCTCGGTAATTAAGGCTGTGGACATGAGTGATTCTGGAGAAGAAGCTTCCCGGGTAGCCCCACCCTTAAATGAAAAGAGCAGGTGGCAAATGTTTCCAGGGGTTCAGCCAGAGAGGGATATGACGGTTGGAGAAACTTGATTTTCTCCAGCAAGGAAACCCAGGCCTGACCTGGGCTATCTTCTACAATGAGTCGGATTGTGTCCTGCCCTCTCCCCTTCCACCATGAAACCTGCCAAGGATTCCTGAGTTCACTTTGTCCACTCACCTCCAGACCCAGCTCAAGTTTTGGGCTCATACCCAAACATCCAGCTTGGAGATGACATCTGAACTTCCTGTTCACTGAAGACATTCTCTATGCCGAATTCTCTATGCCTGAGACATCCTTGCTTCTTTCCTTTGCATCCCAGTTTCAGCTCAGTCTTTAAAAAAGTGCATGCAGGGCAAAAGCTGGCTCCCTGTGTGTGACACCAGGCGGGGAAAATCCGCGAAAGTACACCAGCCCAGTGGGGCTCAGCTGTGAAAGACTGTGAGTGTGACCTGTCTATGTCTGTCTACTGTCCTCTTGCGTGAAACTCTTGCGAGTGGGGCAAAAAGAGGCTCAGAGGAGCACGGCCGCTCCGCTTCGCTACGCGGCCGTGCACTCTTTCTAAGGAAAGAACTCCATTGCAACAAGAAGGAAAAATCACACTAAGAACGGCGCTATATCACAGAAGCAAACATTTCTCTCTGGACTGTCTTCTCTGTTACATGCTCGGGCCTAAGATTTGACCCAGTGTGAGGCTTCATCCACGGAGGACTCCCCTCCCTTAGAGGCAAGTCAGCCCATCCAGAAAGGGAGGAGCCAGAGGAGTGTGCTGCCTACATCATATAGACAATGAATACCACTACAACACGTAGAAAAACCCACAATACAAATGTGACAATGGGGAAACAGCGCAGGCCAGCATCAGACATAGAGAATGAAGATGACAATTCTGAGGACCAGATAATGACTGAACAACTAATCAACCTCTCAGATAAGGACTTTAGACTAGCAATATGGAAGGTGCTCAACAGACTCCAAGAAACCATGGATCGAGTTGAACAGAACACTAATAAGAACCAAGAAAATATGAAGGCAGAAATGACAAAACTCCAAACTGAAATAACATGTCAACTAACAGGCCTGAAAAACTCAGTAAACGAAGTGAATGACAAAATGGATAAGCTCTGGGACAGGGTATCAGAAGCTGAGAATAGACTTGGTGCTGTGGAAGATGAGATACATAACAATTCCATACAGCAGGAGAGATTGGACAAAAAACTTAAAGCAAATGAGCAGACAATGGAAAAATTAGTCAAAGAATGGGAACAGACGAAAATAGAAGTCTATGATAAGATCAACAGAAACAACTTAAGAATCATTGGAGTCCCAGAGACCCAGGAAGAAAATTTCCAGGAAGAATCAATGGTCAAGAACATCATTAAAGAGAAACTTCCAGAGCTAAAGAATATATGTGATCAAATCCTGCATGCCCGAAGAGTACCAACCAAAAGAGACCCCAGAAAAACCACCCCAAGACACATCCTAGTCACAATGACAAATCCCACAGATAGAGACAAAATTCTGAAAACAGCAAGATCAAAAGGGGAAATCATGTTTAAGCAAGCTTCCCTGAGATTTACAGCAGACCTGTCACCAGAAACGCTCAATGCCAGAAAGCAGTGGTGGGATATTGTGACAAGACTGAATGAAATGAATGCTTCACCCAGAATACTATACCCAGCAAAACTCACTTTCCGGTTTGATGGAAGAATACATGGTTTCACAGACAAAAAACAGCTCAGAAACTTCACAGACACAAAACCAGTCTTAAGAGAAAAACTGAAAGACCTAATCTAAGACAAGACTACCCAAAAGACACACCAAATTTTGAAATAAAGATGGCGTTAAATCCCAGGACAATTCTTTCTCTCAACGTCAATGGACTAAATGCACCAGTTAAGAGACACAGAGTGGCTAAATGGATCAAAAAACTCAATCCAACCTTCTGCTGCCTACAAGAAACGCACCTGAATAGTCAGAACAAACATAGACTCAAAATAAAAGGCTGGAGAAAAGTTATCCAAGCAAACAACACCCATAAAAAAGCTGGAGTGGCCATACTAATATCAGATAATGCAAACTTTATACTCAGGAAGGTTGTAAGGGACAAAGACGGACATTTTATATTAATCAAGGGGTACGTAGAGCAGGAAGAATTCACTCTCCTAAACATATATGCACCGAATGAGGGGCCAGCAAAATATTTAATACAACTGCTGACAAATCTGAAAAATAATATCAACAACAACACAATAATTGTGGGGGACCTAAACACGGCTTTGTCAACACTGGACAGGTCAACCAGACTGAAACCCAACAAGAATATACTAGACCTGAGGAGAGAAATGGAAGAAAGAGGCCTAGTGGATATATATAGGACACTCCATCCCCAGAAACCTGGATACACATTCTTCTCCAATGTACATGGGACATTCTCCAGGATAGACTACATGCTGGCACATAAAACATACCTCCATAAGATCAAGAGGATAGAAATTTTGCAGATTACCTTCGCTGACCACAAGGCTCTGAAATTATTTGTGAACTCCAAAGGGACTCAGAAGAAACACTTTAACACCTGGAAGTTAAACAGCCTCATGCTCAATAACCAGTGGGTCCGAGATGAAATCAAGGAGGAATTAAAAAGGTTCCTGGAAACAAATGACAATAAAGACACAAACTCTCAGAACTTATGGGACACAGCAAAAGCAGTACTGAGAGGAAAATTTATAGCTTTGCAAGCACACATCAGGAAGGAAGAAGGAGCTTACCTGAGTAGCTTAATGACACAGCTAATAGAACTAGAAAATGCTCAACAAAAGGACCCAAGAACAGGAAGACAGAAGGAAATAACAAAGCTGAGAGCAGAAATCAACGAAGTGGAAACTCAAAAAACAATCCGAAAGATCAACGAAAGCAGAAGTTGGTTCTTTGAAAAAATAAACAAGATTGATAGACCACTGGCAAACCTAACAAAGAAAGAGAGAGAGAGAAACTTGATAACTCGTATCAGGAATGAAAAAGGAGAGATCACTACTGATATGACAGAGATTCAAAGGGTAATCAGAAACTACTTTGAAAAACTCTACACCACTAAAAATGAGAACCTGGAAGAAATGGATAAATTCTTGGACTCTTATAATCTTCCACGGTTGAAGGAAGAGGATGTAGCATATCTAAACACCCCCATCACCATTGATGAAATTAAAACAGTAATCAAATGTCTGCCGAAAAACAAAAGCCCAGGTCCAGATGGATTCACTAATGAATTCTATCAAACTTTCCAAGAGGAACTACTGCCAATCTTGGCAAGACTCTTTCATGAAATTGAACAAACAGAAACACTTCCAAATAGCTTTTATGAAGCCAACATCACCTTGATACCTAAACCAGACAGAGACGCTACCAAAAAAGAAAATTACAGACCAATATCACTGATGAATGCAGATGCAAAGATCCTCAACAAAATCCTGGCAAATAGGATTCAATGCCTCATTAAGAAGATCATCCACTACGATCAAGTAGGTTTCATCCCAGGAATGCAAGGCTGGTTTAACATCCGTAAATCTATCAACATAATACACAACATCAATAACAAGAAAAATAAAAACCACATGATCATATCAATAGATGCAGAGAAAGCATTTGATAAGGTCCAACACCCATTCTTGATCAAAACTCTCAGCAAGATGGGAATGGAGGGAACCTTTCTCAATATAGTGAAGGCCATCTACCACAAGCCAGTGGCAAATATTATCCTCAATGGAGAAAAACTGAAAGCCTTCCCTCTAAATTCTGGCACAAGACAAGGCTGTCCTCTCTCACCACTCCTATTCAACATAGCACTGGAAGTACTTGCTATAGCGATTAGGCAAGAAAAGGATATCAAGGGAATCCAGATAGGAAAGGAAGAAGTCAAGCTCTCACTGTTTGCAGATGACATGATACTCTACTTAGAAAACCCTAAAGACTCTATCAAAAAGCTTCTAGAAACAATAGACTCATATAGCAAGGTGGCAGGCTACAAAATTAACACACAAAAATCAATGGCCTTTCTATACACCAACAGTAATAAAGAAGAAATGGACATTAAGAAAACAACCCCATTCACAATAGTACCACACAAACTCAAATATCTTGGAATCAACTTGACTAAATATGTGAAGGACCTATACAAAGAAAACTATAAAACTCTGCTCCAAGAAATAAGAGAGGACACACGGAAATGGAAACACATACCCTGCTCATGGATTGGCAGGATTAACATCATCAAAATGTCAATACTCCCCAAGGCATTATACAGATTTAATGCCATCCCTCTAAAGATACCCATGACATTCTTCAAAGAAGTGGATCAGACACTTTTGAAATTCATTTGGAACAATAAACACCCTCGAATAGCTAAAGCAATCATTGGGAAAAAGAATATGGGAGGAATTACTTTTCCCAACTTTAAACTGTACTACAAAGCAACAGTTATCAAAACAGCATGGTATTGGAATAAGGATAGGTCCTCAGATCAGTGGAATAGGCTTGAATACTCAGAAAATGTTCCCCAGAGATACAACCATCTAATTTTTGATAAAGGAGCAGGAAATCCTAAATGGAGCAGGGAAAGCCTCTTCAACAAGTGGTGTTGGCACAATTGGATAGCCACTTGCAAAAAATTAAACTTAGACCCCCAGCTAACATCATGTACAAAGGTAAAATCCAAATGGATTAAAGACCTCGATATCAGCCCCAAAACCATAAGATATATAGAACAGCACATAGGCAAAACACTCCAGGACATTACAGGCATCTTCAAGGAGGAAACTGCACTCTCCAAGCAAGTGAAAGCAGAGATTAACAGATGGGAATATATTAAGCTGAGAAGCTTCTGCACCTCAAAGGAAATAGTGCCCAGGATACAAGAGCCACCCACTGAGTGGGAGAAACTATTCACCCAATACCCATCAGATAAGGGGCTAATCTCCAAAATATACAAGGCACTGACAGAACTTTACAAGAAAAAAACATCTAACCCCATCAAAAAATGGGGAGAAGAAATGAACAGACACTTTGACAAAGAAGAAATACGCATGGCCAAAAGACACATGAAAAAATGTTCCACATCACTAATCATCAGGGAGATGCAAATCAAAACAACGATGAGATACCACCTCACACCCCAGAGAATGGCACACATCACAAAGAATGAGAATAAACAGTGTTGGCGGGGATGTGGAGAGAAAGGAACTCTTATCCACTGCTGGTGGGAATGCTGTCTAGTTCAACCTTTATGGAAAGCGATATGGAGATTCCTCCAAAAACTGGAAATCGAGCTCCCATACGATCCAGCTATACCACTCCTAGGAATATACCCTAGGAACACAAAAATACAATACAAAAACCCCTTCCTTACACCTATATTCATTGCAGCTCTATTTACCATAGCAAGACTCTGGAAACAACCAAGATGCCCTTCAACAGATGAATGGCTAAAGAAACTGTGGTACATATACACAATGGAATATTATGCAGCTGTCAGGAGAGATGAAGTCATGAAATTTTCCTATACATGGATGTACATGGAATCTATTATGCTGAGTGAAATAAGTCAGAGAGAGAGAGAAAAACGCAGAATGGTCTCACTCATCTATGGGTTTTAAGAAAAATGAAAGACACCCTTGTAATAATAATTTTCAGACACAAAAGAGAAAAGAGCTGGAAGTTCCAGCTCACCTCAGGAAGCTCACCACAAAGAGTGATGAGTTTAGTTAGAGAAATAACTACATTTTGAACTGTCCTAATATTGAGAATGTATGAGGGAAATGTAGAGCCTGTTTAGGGTACAGGCGGGGGTTGGGTGGGGAGGAGGGTGATTTGGGACTTGGGTGATGGGAATGTTGCACTGGTGATGGGTGGTGTTCCTTTTATGACTGAAACCCAAACACAATCATGTATGTAATCAAGGTGTTTAAATAAAAAAAAATTAAAAAAAAAAAAAAAGTGCATGCAGAGCCCAACTGAACAAATCTGTGTCTCCCCTTTGGAGACCTGGACAAAATACTTACTTTTGCTCTATAAAATGAGGCCAAAAGCATCTAGACCATATAGGCATTTGCTAAACTGAAAGGTGTCAGGGAGAAAAGAAACAGAAAGAGTCTGGCAAGAGTTTTTATTGAAAATCCTCTTGTGTATATAGCTTCACCATAAAGAATCTGGTCTTCCTTAAATCTCTGGACATTCCTCCCTTCAACCTGTGAGCACAGATAGACACTCGGTTCTCTGGGCAAAGATGAATATGGTCATTTTTATCATTCTGGAGTCTAAACTATCCACTGCAACACTGCATCTTAGGTCCCGGGTACTGGCAATCTACTTCCTGGGCTGCAACGCTAAGTCCTATGTACTTTCCTCATAAGTTTTCCTTACCAATAGCTAAAAAGAAATTTTTAGGGGGTAGTAGTAAATTTGGATGTTTTTTGTAGTTGGTTTTGTTTGGGGGCTACACCTGGCTGTTCTTAGGGATAACTCTTGGCTCTGACCTCAGGGATCACTCCTGATTATACAGGGAACCATATCGGATACCAGGAAATCAAACCCTTTTCAGCCGAATAAAAGACTAGTGTCTTGCATTCTGGTTACTATGGCTCTGCCCATAAAGTGTGTTTTTTTTTATCTTTTTTTTTTTGGACCATACATAAACATAATCAGAAGCTATTCTTGGTTCTATGCTGGGGATCACCTCCTGGCAATGCTCGGAGGACTATATGCAGTGGTAGGGACTGGAGAAGAGTCTGCTGCAAGCAGAACAAACACCTTTACCTTTGTGCTCTACCTCTTACCCTAAAAAAGTGATTCTGACAGCTAAAGAGCAAGAAAATTCATTTTTGTTATTTGAGTAGTGGAGGCAGGGGTGGATTTCTGAGTCATATTTTATATTTCCAGGGAAACAAAAACAACACAACCGGTGACTCTGAACACATTTGGGTACATTAAAACTCTCCCCTAAACCCCCACAACTGGAGTTGTATAGCAGATTACTAAATTTTTTGCTGAGTCAAAATGGAAAGAATCATGAAAAATTGTTTCTCGCTTCCCCCACCCCTTATTTTATTTTCCCTTTGAAAAAGTAATTAACACCCCAGGGTGGGTCGACCCTTCTTTGACATCATCAAAATAAATCCTCAGAGACTATGGCAGGCTTTGTGCGACAGGTAGAGTAGCCCTGTGGAGAAGCTCTGGCATCCAGAACCTAGACACAGGCTTTCCGTCATTTAAAAACCCAACGTCCCCCAAGCAAAACATTTTAAATAAACGTTTTAAAAAAAAAACGAAACCTTGGCCTAGCCAACCCAAATGTTTTCTTTCTGTGAAATTTTAAAGAACGTTATACTGGATTCTGTGCAGCTGTTTGCCCATTTAAGTTGTGAGGTGTGGGTTTGGTAGACATTATCTGTCAAAATCAAAGCATGTGATGCATTCGTAAAATCAATAATGTTTGGGATCAAATGTGCCTTTTGATCAACAATAATATCTGGTAGCTGGTGAGAGGCTTCCAGGAGCCAGACCCTGTGGGAAACTGTCCAGCAGGGCATCATTTGACTTTCGCCAAATTAAAGCTCTGAGGTTGGGCTTGTGAATGTGGCCAGAGGGACTGGATGGGTGAGAACAGGATGGCGGAGCTTGGAGTCAAATCTCTCATGAAGACACTCCTAACTCCATCCCTGGCTCGAGAGCTAATCTTTGGATGTGCCCTCACTGGCATTGCATCTCTTCAACCTGCTGAGTCATAAAGGCATCCTCCATGCAACTACAAATAACAACGGAAAAATGGCTCCCAAGTACCAATCATCCCTTTGATGCTTCTCTTGTCTCCATTCGCCACAGTTCATGATGCTGAAGCCAATGCCACATCCCCAAACACACACATCCTGCACCCTACATATTCAACTTACCCTGAGTCTTGTGTGTCTGGCTGATCCCACAATATGACACTGGAGACTAAGGTTCCACACTGCTGCTTGCCTGGTGCTGGGAACCCAGGACTGAGAATTAGCATTCCAGGCTCTTATGACTCCAACCTTACCACTTAGATCATGGAGCTTGGCTTTCTCCTGGAGTCTCCCAGGGTCTTTATTTATTTTCTATATAAAATACTAAATACAATAAAGTGTTTCAAGATTGTCTTTTTGCAAAGTCAAATATAGGGCCAAAGAATTAAAGGAAAGGGGAAGGCACATGCCTTGGACACAGCCAACCCAGGTTTGATTGCCACAACCCTTGGGCACTGTTGAGCAAAGAGACAGTGTCCAAGTGCTGATAGTAAATGGTTATGACCCAGACCCCCAAATCAAATGTGGGGCTGCAAAGAGAGAGAAAGAGAGAGAGAGAGAGAGAGTAGGATGGGGAAGGTGCTTGGCTTACATGTGTTGGTTTGATCTCTAGCACCTCATACAGTTCACAGCGCTGCCAAAGGTTACTCCTGAGCACAGAGACAGGAAAAGTCCCTGAGCACTGCAGATATTTCCCACCCCTCCCTCAAATATAAAAGCACTTAATGGCTTAATAAGAGTCAGTATCTTTGACCATGAAAGACTTCTTAAAGATCTTTCAGCCCTTCTGTGTTCTAGCTGAAAATTTTCAGGAGGGCAAAGTCATGGGCTGCATTCATTCATTTAATAAATACCCTCGTAAGAGCCAATTCCAGGCCATATGAATGGGACTGGTCCCCAGTGAGCTCTCACAGCTCATTTCTGGCAAAGAATGTAAAGGAACCTCAAGCTCCAATCCAGGAGTTTGCATTTCAATGGCGGATCTCATGGCACCTGGCTGGTATCAGGCCAATGGCTTGACCACCATCTCCCACAGCAGAGAATGAGGCTGAACAAAGACCCAACCCATTACACTGCAATCACCTGCTCTCAGGACCCAGTCCTTTCATATCATCTTCTGTCTTTTAATTTAGGAAAATTAAAGGGAGGATCAGTTCTTGACACTTTCAACACAAGCCAATTAAGTCAGGCAGGAGCTTCTAGCACAGGTCCAGCGGCAAGGTGGAGAGCGGGCTGCTTTTTTATGGAGGGGGAGGGTCGTATATGGTGTGACTGCAGACATGGAGGACTCCAGGACAGGTGGGCACAGGAAGCACTAAGCTCTCTGCACTGCAGCCCTCTTGCTGACACCACACCTGCTCTTCTACATTCTGGGCAGAGCAGGCAGCCAAGAATTATATCCAGGGGTCGGGCGGTGGCGCTAGAGGTAAGGTGCCTGCCTTGCCTGCGCTAGCCTTGGACGGACTGCGGTTCGATCCCCCGCCGTCCCATATGGTACTCCAAGCCAGGAGTGACTTCTGAGCCCATAGCCAGGAGTAACCCCTGAGCGTCACCGGGTGTGGCCCAAAAACAAACAAAAACAAAAAAGAATTAATATCCAGCACCTGAGCAACATGGTGCACTTCTTCAATGCCCCCCACCCCCGGAAGTGACTGAGTAAAGCAACCATCGTCTGTGAAAGTCTTCTTCGGCAAAAGTGAATTCAGCTCCTCAGGGTTATTGGAGTGGGAATCTAAAGAGCAATGCCCTGGAGACTTTGGGCTTCCTGAACCATTACCAGATGAAAACCCCAAATAGCCCATACCCATACACCCTGAAGTTGTGTTTCTCCACTGCTCAGCATGCCTCCTAATTGAGTACCTAGGAAGTAGTTTCCATCCAAGCAGGAAAACATTGCTTTTTCTTTATACTGTTTTTTTTTTCCTTTCTGCAAAAGTTCCTGTATTCCTTTTTTTTTTTTTCCAAAATGCTAGGTTAGAGGCTTTTAACCATAATGGAAATGCTAAAAGTCAAGTTGGAAATTATTGTACATGTGATTTTTCCCCCTTGTTCATACATTTGCGCTGCCCACATACTCTAGGCATATTTCAATAGAACAGTTTGAAAATAAATACTGTCTGGGATCCCTTCCTCCCCCCCCACAAAAAAGGACCAGAGAGAGAGAGTCCATGGATAAAGCACTTGCCTTGTGTGCAGAGCTGACCCTTATGTGATCTTTGGGTCTCCAAGATCTGCCAGGAGTGTTCCCTGAGCAGAGAGCTATGAGTAAGTCCTGAACACAGCCAGGTGTGACCCAGCATTCCCAGGCTCTTAATGGGTAGCATGATACCCAGAAGGCCAGGTTTTCCAGGGCAGATTGGGGTCCACAGTGCTCAGCCCCTTTTCCATAGCAAGAATCATAGAGCAAGCAAGAGGCAAATTCCAACCACCCTAACCTCCAAACCATGGCTCTCCACTTGTCTCTCCCAACCTCTGAGTGAGCACCAAGAACTCCAGCTACTTGAGAGTGTTGCGGTGTAGACACTGAAATTCCACACCTGCTAACAGGTTCCAACTAATCTCTGTGCACTCGGGGGACCAGAGCTTAAAGCAAATTCTACTTTTGGGACAGAGGTGCTTAACATCTCAAGGATCCTAAACAAAAACTGGCACTGAAAGAAAGATTCGAAAAAAATGTCAAAGTGTCAGTTTTTGTTTAGGATCCTTGAGATGTTAAGCACCTCAGGTCTGGAAGTAAAATTTGCTTTAAGTCATCACCAAACTGTCTTTTGTTTGAGATCTCAGAAAGAAATCCACCTTTGAGAAGGATCCAGCTTCAATAAATCAGACTGGTTGGGACAGTATGGAAGCGACTGCTCCAGTAGGTAAAGGATTTCAGGAGGTGCAAATGCAGCCAAAATTGTGGGCAGTCCCGTGTTCCTATCACTGTGAGTCCATGGCCCAGGGGAGGCAGTAGAGTGGCCAGGCCCTAAACCTATCAAAATTCTCAGTCTGAACCTGGAATACAAACAGGGTACTTGAGATTCTAGGTCAGAGACAAGAGCATTGCCAGAGCCAAAAGAGGGAGATTTAAGCTTTTTTTTTTTAAGATGGGAGGTGGGGTTTGGTGGCATTTTCCACCTAATAACTATTCCTACTTGGGGAAAAAAGTTAACCTATGATTTTCTTGTCACTGCAGCTGCTGGGGAGAAGATCTAGAACAACCCCTCCAAAAAAACTCCAAGCATCTCCCCTTGTAGGAAAGATCAGTGAACTTGGATTAGCAGGCAGCAGAGTCTAAGAGAAGGCTCACCACCTTTCTAGCCAGAGGCTGACAGTTCACAGACTCTGCTGAGCCTGGTACTAGGGGTCCCAAGAGTTCAGGGTTCGACTGTTGGGCTCCAATCTCAGCAGGGTTCTCAAGCTTCTCCATCCCTTCACCTAGGAGGTGGCGTTGCTGATGGAACCTGTTCAACATCAGAACAGTTCAGCAAGCTCTTGAAGGAGGCCACAGAGCTGAAGTTGGTCTGTGGAGTTAAAACTCACTTAGCTTTGCAGTAGCTGTAGTGGGAAACTGCTTCCCCAGCAGTCAGAGTTAACCCTCAATCCATGACTTACCATTTACACTCAATCCAACAAATACACACCGCATGCTCAACATTCCCCCTAGGATTTCTCCCTGGCATCTCCCTTCACTGACTCTCAGACTCTCATTTGAGTCAGACAAGTAGATAAACATAATATGGATGAGGCTTAAGTCAAAGTTTTCTAGAAGCAATCCCCCTACCCCCATTCCCACCCTCACAAAAAAAAAAAAAAAAAAAAAAAAAGGAAAATGCTAACCATGAAGGAGAATTTTAAGAAGGCTTCCTGGAGGTGGTGATATTTGAGAAGAGCTTGAAAGAATCAATAGGATCTGGCTAACTTGTTCACACTTGAATGTCCATTTCTCAACTAGCTTTGGGCATGGCCCAAATTCCTATGAGGAACCATCTCTCCTTTCTCTCTCTTCTCTCTCTCTCTTTCTCTCTCTCTTTCCTCTCTCTCCTCTCTCTCGTCTCTCTCCTCTCTCTCTCTCTCTCTCCACCCCCCACAACCTCATCCTCTACAGGACAGATGTCTCTTAGTATTTACTGACAGAGGCAGTAGAAAATAATACAATAATATTAAGAAAAAAAGAGGAAGAAAGAGAAAACAGCTCAGGGTGGAGAGTGGGTTTGGGATGGAGGATGGAGACAGCATCCCCAAGGCAGGAAGTGTCAATCTACCTATTAGTGCTTTTGCTCCTATAAACCATAATGGGCCTTCTAGAATACATCCTGTTCATCTGGGATGCGTCAGCTGGATTAAAATTTCCAGCCCCTTGCCTCTGACTTTTATGAGCTTCAAACTCTAGCTGGAGTCAATCGGAGGCCACGGTCGATTCTTGCATTACCAAAAAGGAGGAAGCAAAGAACACAGGCAGCACAGAGCAGATTCCAGACCCCTGTGAGCATGAGGCAGGAGTCCACCCTTTTCTGATGGGCCAGACCATCTTTCAGAGCTTTGCTTCGATTAATCCAATTGGTTCCTCAAACCACTCTGCAATGGCTCCCATCCTGGCTCACCAATAAGAAAGGGAGGTTGTGGCATTATCACAAAGTCAAAAGCTAGGGCTAGAGCAATAGCACATCAGTAGGGAGTTTGCCTTGCATGGGGCCAACTCCAGATGGACTCTGGGTCGATTCCCAGAGTCCCATATGGTCCCCTGAGCATGCCAGGAGTGACTTCTGAGAGCAGAGTCAGAAGTAACCCTGACCGCTGCCAGGAGTGACTTCTGAGAGCAGAGTCAGAAGTAACTCTGGATGCTGCCAGGTGTGACATCCCCCAAAAAGAAGTCAAAAGCTAGAAAGTGGCAAGAGGTTCAAGCATCACTCCTCCTATGTGTGGATCAAGAGCCCCCAGACAGCATTTCTGGAAGCAAGTCTTTGTCTTCCCACCTTACCAGTGACCAGAGAGCACTCTGCCAACTCTACTCCAACTACCCCTGGAGTTGGTATAGGGCAAATAAACCTATTGGTGGAAGGGCAGTAGCAGTTGGGTGCAAATGGAGGCCATGGTCCTTTTGGCTAGTTCACTTCAAGAAGGTAGTTTTCCTGGACCCCGCTAAGTGATTGCTTCTGAAAAACATGGTGGCAGTCAGAGAAGTTGAGCCACACTGCCCCAAGCTATAGAAGCATCTTGTGCCTATCAGGCACTTCTGCCTGGCGTGCTATAAAATGACTAAGTTGCTAATAAAAGCAGTGCCTTTCACAGTGACTGGTGCCAACCCCCACTGCTAAATGCCAATGGCCTGCTGGCTTTTCCCACCAAAGTTTCTGGACAGCTCTGAGCAGACAAACCACCCAGACTGCTGCAAACCGTACTTGGAGAAGAACAAGTGCCAGGAGCAACAGGAAAGAAGGGCCCACCCTCGCTGCGGACGAAGCTTTCCTAAGTAAATCCATCCTCCAAAAATATTCATTATTCTGACCAAGCATTCTTCGGAGTTGCCAAGCATTCGGGGATCGATTTCACGAGCATTTCCCTGACCTGCTCTGGAGGATTGGACAGGACATTTGACAGGGAGTTTTGGGAGAGAGGCAGGTACTCAGACGGTGGAAACCAATATGGCTCCAGGCTGCCAACAGAGTTAATGGTGAGCCAATAAAAAGGACATACCAGCAAATTTGATGCCAGGCTTGCCAGATTGCAAAAGGTGATGGCTCTTGAGATGTCTGGTTAGAACTGGAAGTACCTATCCATACTTGATCTATTTTTAAGTCCTAAAAATTCAAAATAGGCCAAATGGGAGGAAATAAAACCAATAGGCTAGAACACCCTAAATCATAAAATGCATCATGATCATGTAGGAGTATGATTCGCCTATGGTGGTGGGAAAGATTTGCATGACTGTAGACCAATCTCCTCTTTCCACTAAGCCTCCACTTTACCTACAGATTTTCCTTAATTTACAATAGGTTGTGGCCCCAAGAGAAGAAAAGGATGCTGAAACTAGCAAATAGAAACTGTAGTTAAATCCAAACCACTTTTATGCCAGCATTACGATGAAAGAACCATCCTGAGTTGGAAACCATTCACATAAAAATGCTATCATGACCCCAAAGCCAGTGTGCAAGTGAATCCATTGCAACCTGGCATCAAAGTGGCAACAGGCACCTTGTTTCAAGTGCTCACAGCTTTCTCTAAAATCTGACAATTTAGAGAGGTAACTAGGAAGTCAGGTACCAGGGCAAAGCCTTATCCTAAGCTAAAACCTGCTTATACAAGGGCTTCCCAGATTAGTTTCCATAGCACAGCTCCCCCAAACTCAAAGTGGGTTCAATAAAAAGATTGTGCAGGGCCCGGAGAGATAGCACAGCAGCGTTTGCCTTGCAAGCAGCCGATCCAGAACAAGGTGGTTGGTTCAAATCCCAGTGTCCCATATGGTCCCCCGTGCCTGCCAGGAGCTATTTCTGAGCAGACAGCCAGGAGTAACCGCTGAGCATCAACGGTGTGCCCCCCCCCCCAAAAAAAAAAAGATTGTGCAAACTATGCAACTTTGAAGTCCCTGCTGGCAGAACCCGAGTCCTGGGTGTCTCCTACCTACAAAATGTCTCTCCTTTCGTTTTGTCAGTATAGATGTACCAGAGCCCCAGCACATATACTGAATAACTACTGGTATGTGCAGAACATACAACGGCTTGACCCTGTAACCTGCTGACCTGACTGACTCCCTCCTCCCTCCTGCTCCTTGCTTTGGGAGAATTCAGTGACTGTGTGTGAGGGACTGAGAACAGTGTATGGTATCCAGGAAGGACTCAGCGCAGGTCAGACCTGAGCATGTGCAGGCCTTGAAGTAGCTGCTTCTCAAACTGACCACTTGGCTTCTGAGAACGAATGTTTGCTGCAGGCTCCGTGGGAGCATGGTGGGAAGGCCACTTGGCGGAAGGCACAGAAACTTCCAAAGGGGTCCCTCTGTCAGAGCAAGCTTTGTAATACAAGAGAGAAATGATTCCAGTGGATTCCAGGGAAATGATTAAGTGTCCGGGAGAGGTGGGCTGACAGATTATCTGTGTTGGTATGTAAACTATGCTTGGCAGACTAGTGAAAAGCAAAGCACTTCCTCTTATCTGTATCTGCCTCTTGTCTTCGTCTTGATACGGAGATAAAAGCTCCTGAGGGACCACATCTTGGTGGTGGGGAAGGCTGTGAAGGACAAGCTCGCTCAGAACCCGGAGACAGACACTTGTAGTTCAAAGGTGGCCTCAGTGAGAATGTGCCTGCCACCACCGCCACTCCCACCTTCACAGCCACTTCCACTGATCCTGGCCTTAACCCACCTGCATCAGATCCTTCCCCATACCCTTCTCCTTCCACTCATGGAAAATCAGTTTAAATCTCTCTTAGAGTCCCCTCTCCTTTTTTTTTTTTTTTTTTTTGTTTTGTTTTGTTTTTGGACCACACCCAGCAGTGCTCAGGGGTTACTCCTGGCTCTGTGCTCAGAAATTGCTCCTGGCAGGCTCAGGGGACCATATGAAATGCTGGGAATTGAACCTGGGTCTATCCCTACCACTATGCTATCTTTTCAACCCCAGAGTCTCCATTTCTAATGCTGCAAATTGGCTCTTCCCACCCTCCCCAATGGGGCAGCCCCATGTCTGTCCCTTTGTTTTGCCATGTAACTACCCACTTCCCTACAATATCCCAGTGAAGTGGAGCCTGCACATTCTCTTCTTTTATTTTTTAATTTAATTTTTTAATTAAATTAAAATATTTTTATTTTTAAAAATGACTTTATTTCAACACCATGGTTTACAAGGTTGCTCATAATACAGTTGTTTTTTCCACAATTCAAAGTTGTTCATGATTGAGTTTCAGGCATATAGTGTACAAGACACTTCACCAGAATGTATTTCCTGGTACTAATGTCCCCAGTTTCCCCTTCCATCCCCAACCCTTGACTGCCTCCACAGTAGACATCCTGTCCTCCCTTTCTCCCCCATGTTTTTCCTTTTAGACATTGTGCACTATCCTCTTCTTTGCATGCTCCTGATCAAGCTGGTACAGAGCGGTGCTCTGGGTTTCTGATTCACCCATTTTGGTTTGGGCTGACACCCAACAGTGTTCAGGGATTGTGCCTGGCTCTGGTGTCCTGGAGGGGCTCAGGGAACCTTACAGGGTGGGAGAGATTGAACACTGTTCATCCACATACAAGGTAAATGTCCTGTTCACTGTAATATATATCACTTGAACCTTTAGGACTGATATCATTCCCGTTTTTCTGTTTTATTTTGTTGTTGTTGTTGTTGTTGTTTTTAATCAGACAGAGAAAGGTGATTCAGGGTGGTATCTGCTCACTTTAAATCAAACAACTACCTTCCTAGAACCTTTAAGTAACAAAATCATAAGCCAGAGTGATATAGCACAAGGAGTAGGGAGGGCATTTGCCTTGTAGGCGACCAACCCACGTTACATCCCCAGCATCCCATATGGTTCTCTGAGCACTGCCAGGAATGAGTGCAGAGCCAGGACTAACCCCTGAGCACTGCTGGGCGTGCTCCACCTCCTCTCCCCAAAAAGGAAACAAAATCAGATTTCTGAGCTCTTTGCCTCTGCTAATCTTGATCATTTTTTCTAGATTACCAAATCATCTGTTTTCTGCTCACTGCACTAGAGTACAAGGAGACATTTTCAGACGTAGCCAGGCTTTAGGGAGAGAGATGTTCCCCTCTTATATACTGGGCCAACACTTGGGGGTGTCAAAGACATGCCTACTGAAGGCCCAGTACTCAGTCAATGTCCATTGGTGGTGCCATCAGGAACCTAACCAAAGAAAGACACAGGGATTGGGTACAGTTTACTTGGTGGCCCCAGTAAATTTAGTAAACCCGAGGCCCCAGACTTTTTATCTCCATCTCCACCTCAAGAAACATGATGCTTCTTCTTTTGCTCTGCCATTTTTGTTGGAGTTTCCCTTATCTTCCAAAAACACTAAAAAACTTTAATTTCTTCCCTTTTCGGGGGAGTTTTCTGGGGCTATAACCAGCGGTGCTCAAGACTTACTCCTGGCTCTGTTCTCAGGGATCACTACGGGAACCAAATATGGTGTTGGGGAAAGAATCTGGACAGAAACTGGAGAGATAATATGGCAGGTAGGGCATTTCCCTTGCATGCAGCCAACCCAGTTTTGAGCCCCAGCATCCCATATGCTCCCTTGAGCCTGCCAGGATTGATTTCTGAGTGTAGAACCAGGAGCAACTCCTGAGTGCCACTAACTATGACCCAATACCCCCACCCACCAAAAAAAAAAAGAACCTGGACATAAAAAGCATTCCTGTGTGTTATCTCTCCAGTCCCATCCATCCCATCAATGGATGGGTTTCCTATTAATCTTATACCACACACCCCCCAAAAAAGCCAGTTCTGTGACCACTGTTCCTGAGAAAGCTCTACCTGTCGACCATTTTAACTCAGGCCATAAAATACACTCTCTCTCGGCTGTTTTTTTGGCATAAGACGTCGAGGACAAAATAAATTATTTTGCTGATTAAAAGGAAAAAACTCTCAGTGGCAGCTATTAAATTTTGCAGCAGAAGAAAGGGGGCATTCATCTGCACTAGCTCTTTTCGGGTCCTTAATCATAATGCTTAAGCTCTTATTAATTTTAGAAAAACAAAAAGTCATTTTTTTCCCTCCATGTGTCGATAGAATGCAGTCCTTCCCACCCCCCCCAAGCATGTCAAACAAAAATGAGGTACTAAAAAGAAAAAAAAAATTGCTGAAGAGAAACAGTTCTACCCTTTGACCTTGGGAACTAAACCATCATTTCAAAGCATTTTTGCCCAGATATCGACTCTCCAGATATGCCTGTCTTTTGTAGAATGCCAGTTATTTGTTGCTGTTGTCACTAAATATATATTTATTTTTATTTATATGTGTAGGTTTGGAGCCACAATACTTAGGGGTTACTCCTGGCTCTGTGCTCAGGAATCCCTTCTGTTGGGCCCAGGGGACCACATGGGATGCCAGGGATTGAAAGCAAACTTGGGTACTATAAAGCAAATGTACTATTGTTCTGTCACCCCTTTTTTGAAATCATCCAGATACACACTAGTATTAAGGAATCTTGATTTTTTGTTTGGGTGCTATTCCTGGTAATTCTCAGAGATTACTCCTGGTAGAGCTCAGGGAACCATATGGGGTGGCAGGGAATGAACCAGGGTTAGCCAAATGCAATACAAGCACTCTACCCACTGTACTAATGCCCCAGCCCCAAAATATTGAGTTTTCAAGGTGAACTGGTTAGATTTTCTTTGCAAAGTCAACCATCCTAATGTGACGGTGACAACTGTCCATGTGCTGGACTTTGTCCCTTGCTAGTCTCACTCACAGAGCCAGCCCCATTGCTGCCCATGGTCCATGCACCATGATGAGGTGGAGGAAGAGGCAGCCTCAGGCTGCTCCAGAGCCCGGGAAACGGCTCCCCATGCTCAGCCTTCAGCCCCACGACTTGTGTGGGCAGCATTTGGCCCATTCCCTATTTACACAAACTCCCTAACGGTCTCTGGCACCACCGGCGTCTCTGAGGGAGGCACAGTACATAAGAGTGTTTCACATGAAAATCTTTAAACAAAAGGAATTAAAGAAAATCCCTGTTTAATAGTCCGTTTTTACCAAGCTCCTAAATTCTCGAGAGCCTGTGAAATATTAACTTTCCCCAAATGGGAGCACAGAGCTCGCCTTGTTCCCCCTCCTACAGTTGGGTCTCCCAAGCCTGAGAGGCGCAGAGGAGAAACTTTGAAGATCCGCTGGGCTAAGCTGAGAGAAAGTGCAGGGTCTGGGCCCTGACAGACCTGCCTCTGATTGAGGCCTGGTGCCTCACAGATAGAGAGCAAACCATCAGGAGGACTGTGCGGTCACATGAGGTGCCACTTTCTACCAGGGCGTGTGGGGCACACACAGCAGGTAGGATCAGACTGTCCACCTTACACCCATTCTTAAACTCTTCCGGTTTCCCTCACCCCCATTCATCCTGCCTCTGGCACAGGGGACTAGGCACCCAAAGGGGAAGTAGAGGGACTCTCAAGGAAGCCACAAGAGGGCACTCAGAACATCACCTTGGGCTGGGGAAAACAATGAGTTCGTGATCTATGGTCATATCTCTGGGGTCACGTTCTCTCCTCTCTGTAGATCATGAGACAGAGAGACCAGCAGGGCAGAGGGTCTCCCCCCAGGGCACCAGGCCAGCAAGAATCCCAGAATATTCTGTAATATTCCAGAATATTCGAAATATTCCAGAATGGTTCACAGGTGCCTCTACCAGTGACTCCCTACTTTCTCCTCCATCCACCATAGACATTTCCCATGGCCAATCTGGTCCCCAAATGTTTCTGTTTCCCTGACGATCAGTCCCAACTTCACATCAGAGAATGTCCTAGGGGGTTGCACATGCATGGGGATGGGAAACTCCACAGAATTCTTCACTATCTTCCCTCAGACCCTTCTCTCCTTGGGTGAAGCTCTCACACTCAGGGCTTCATGACATCAGTCAGCAAAACACTACAGGCAAAGGGGGACATGACCCTGTTTATGATTAAGTGACAACTCATAGTGGGGCTACAGCGTAGAAAGCTACTCAAGCAGATACCAGGAAAATAAAGGTGGGTGGGTGGCTTAGTTTTTTCCTTCCCTGTTTATTTATTCTTCTTTTGGTGTGTGAGGAAGGGGAGGTTTGCTCCAGGCTTGTACATGGTTCCGCACTCAGGAACCACTCCTGGCAGATTCAGGGAAGCATATAGAATGCTGGGATGGAACTTGGGTCAGCCATATCCAAAGCAGCGCCTGACCCACTCACTATACTAGCAGGCTGGCCCTAATTTTTCTTTTCTTTTTTTTTTTTTTTTTAAGATTTAAAACAATATATTTGAATGCATTAAAAATGTCTTATCCCTTCAGTAACAATATTGCAGAACAAAAGTGTCTAAAATGATTAACAGGAACTGAGAGAGAGAGAGAGAGAGAGAGAGAGAGAGAGAGAGAGAGAGAGAGAGAGAGAGAGAGAGAGAGAAGAAAAATGTCTTCCACAGAAGCAGGCCAGTAGAAAGAGTAGAGTGAGAGTTGGAAGGAAATTGGGGACATTGGCGGTAGGAAATGTACATTGTGAAGGGTGGTGTACATTATATGACAAAAAACAATTATGAACAATTTTGTAACAGTGAAAGAAGAAACAACTGTATTATGAACAACCTTGTAAACCATAGTGTTTGAAATAATTTTTAGAATATAAAAAAGAATATGTAAACATAAATAACACTATATAGGCAACTTTCATGACTTTGTTTTTCCTAATGGCTGCAGAGTATTTCATTGTGTAGATGTACCAAAGTTTTTTTAGTCATTTATCTGTTATTGGGCACCTGGGTTGTTTCCAGATTCTGGCTATTGTAAATAGTGTAGCACTGAACATAAGAGTGCAGAATTTTTCTCAATTTTTCTAAACGGACCTGTGAATCATGAAATCAGAAACGATTTCATGCAGCAAATACTGAAGGACTGGGTACCTGTCAGCCAGTACCCAGGGCCTAAATTTACTACAGAGAACAAAGCCAATGTACCTCCTGGACCCCTGACTCAAGGACTTCCATCAAATATATCACATGAAGTGATGGAACAAGAGCTATTAAAGAAAGAGGACTGTGCTGCCCCTGGGAAAACGTGACTAGGAAAGAGCCTCAGAAGGTCAGCCTAAGAAGACTGGAGCAGAAGGACTGGCCTGGCTGAGGGCACAGGGCCAGAGAGGGGCCAACACAGGCCCCATGCCAGACAGAGCAGGCCTGAGAGCTGAGAGTTGACAAGAGAGAAAAGTGGCCTGAGGCAAAGGGGCAGGAAGTGGAGGGTCCTGCCTTCCACATCCTGCTTGCAGTGAGATGGAAATGGCTTGGGAAGATGAGGTGAGGGGGTAGGTATTAAAATAGAGTCTGGGGTCTGACTGCTTGTGAACATGGATATGGGGTGGGGTGCAAACAGAGGAGAGATCACACCAGGGGCACAAGGTCCAAAGCACTATTTTATCTTAAACCCTGTAGGCTGCACATCTGAGAACAAATGGCAGGTGTATTTACATTAAACAAGAAACTCATTCAATCCTGTTTGTGAGCCACTGAGCTCCTTTATTCCCAGCTTCCCTGGGCTTTTGTAGTCTGTTATCTCCTATTACCCTGTCATTAGTCTTTTCCTCAATGCCCCCTGGTCCTGTCAGACTTTCTCCACAGCTTTGTGCCAAGAAGTTCACCACCTTGAGGAGCCTCCAAGAAGGACTAGCCCTGGGAAGGCTCTTTCCTTTCTCCCTGACCTCTGAGGAAGCCAGAGCCTGCCAGTGGATTGACAGGCATTGCCTGGGCCAAAAGGAAGGTTCTGGAAGCCCGGCAGGCAGCCTTTTTTCCTAAGCAGCATGGGCTGCAGAGGACACTGCAGGGGAAGGGAAACAGGGTAGAATTGTTATTTTCAGTCCCTGGCTTTAGAAGCTGTGTAAATAGTAGGTTAAGGAAGTTAAAGAGGGAGCGGGGATAAAAGCAATAGAACATTCTCAAATGGGAAGGATGCCAGGAATTGAAAGAGGCCTTATGAAGGGTTGCTCTGATGGCTGGGGTGCCACGGGAGGAAATCCCCCACATATAAGTATTAGGGGAGGGTCTTGCCTGCTCTTCAGCCAGAGACCAGGTAAGCACATTTCTCCTATAGGGAGTTCTGTGTATTTATATTTAGAGCACCTGACTATGTGGGATCAGAGTCACCAAGACAGAAATGCAGCACTCAGTTTCAAAAAAGCTCCTCCCAGCTGACAGCAGTTAACTCCTCTCATTGGAAGCCTAAGGGGTGAGGGGTGAGGAGCCCCAAATGTCCAGCAGAGAACCCTTTCATTCTTACTCTCACACACGAATGGTCTTACATATACAAGCACACTCAAAGACATTCTCAGGTAGACACATAACATATATAACATAACATAACATAACATAACATAACTGACATATACATGTCAGTATGTATTCACACCCAGATAGACACTCTCATTCGCATATACAAATACAATCTCCTACATATGCAGGCATACACTCACACACATCGACACACACATGCTCAAATGCACTCTCACATATAGATCTTTGAATGACATCCACATATATGTAAGTGTGTACAGATATGGTCACACTCTCACAAATACCCACCTGCACTCATGAGCACTCTTACATACACTCTCTCGCATCTATAATGTTCACACGTACAACTCTTATAGCACCCACAACTCACATCCTCACACACATTCTTACAAATACACCCCTGTAAGGTGAACCTAGCTGAAATCCTTAACAAAGTTGTTCCCCAACCTTCCTCTTCCCAGTCAACTCTTCCATTGATATGTAAAAGCCCACCTGAATGATAGGAAATTCCCCAAGCAGGTGAATTTGGTTCTGGAGGAAAAAAGAGAGGGCAGTTCTGGCTTTGAGGAGTGTAGAAAAAGGTCATGAGGCAAAAAGCAGACTGACTTGGTATAATTTCTCTGCTGCTACCCTGCTTCATTAGACCCATCTGCATAAGGAATTAGAAACATGGTGCCTGGGGTGGTCTCTCCACACATGGATTTTTATTTTTATTTTACATAATCCCACCTCAGTCCCCAGCCACTTTACTGGGCAGTCAATTCTACTCTCCATGCTCTGACCCAGCCATTCAGGGTCTAAGCATTCTTAGCATGATGGATCTTCCTCCACCGAGCCTCAGCAGTTCCAAAGTTGTAACTTCAGCCCCCAAACATTTTCTATAGCACCTTCCAGGACCCATTATCACATCCTATTTTGTACCCCAGCTGGCAGTAACTGTCTAAAATCTCTGCAACAGATGAGGGGGTGTCTCTGATGACCCCACTCCCAGCTGATACCCTTAGGGCCAGCAAGATGGTATCAAGGATGAGACTGTGGAGTCAACCCCAGATTGCATTAAATTCCAACTCTGCCATTTAGTATTTCTGCAGCCTTGGGCAGGCCTCTTCTGACCTGAGCCTCAGTTTCTTCACCTCTAAAAGGAAAATGAACATAAGTTCAACCTCTATGGGCAGGAAAGAATGTTTAATGGGGAAATGCTGGGTGCACAGATTCAGTAGAGGACAAGCACATGCCTTCACACTTCATGAAAAACTGAATCCATGGGCATGTCCAGACCTTGAGGGGCCTGCACCCATTTTTGAGAGGCTCTCAATCCCCATATGCTCTCCTGGGAAGAGGGGTATGGAGAGCGGGTGCCAGTTTTAACCACAGTCATGAGCCAAGTCACATGGCCACTAGCTGAAAGCGTGCCCTCTAGATTAGGGGTGAACATGGATGGAGAATGTTCTAATGGCCCAGACTACATTGGGCACCTCTGAACCTGCTCTGGGAGAAGAGAGTAAAGTCTGCCAAGCAGGAAAAGAGGTCTCAGGGTTGCATGTGCAAAAGTTTTGTGCTTGGACAGGTAAAGAGAACAATATGGAAAGGATCAGACAAAACAAACAAACAAAAACAAAAACAAAAAAACCTTGTGTGTCACTGAAAGGATCAGGACTGCCTACCTTCAGGCATGTGTGTGTGTGTGTGTGTGTGTGTGTGTGTGTGTGTGTGTGTGTGTGTCTTTCTGTCTGTCTGTAGAAACCTTGCCAGGAGAGTGACTTCAATATACTATAGCTTCCCATGGCAATCCAGGCTTTGACAGAATTGCAGGATACTGTGGCCTTGCTGAAGATAGGGAAGGGGCTGCATAGGCCAGGCTGGGACTGGCATTCAGCCTAACACCAGCCTGTTCAGAGAATTGTGGCTGAATCACTGAGTAGTTGCTCAATAAATATTCAGGGACTGAAGCAAGAAGCAGGCTCCAGAATCCTCACCAAGAGCCTACCAGTAAAGGGGACTCATAAAAGAAGAGCCAGGTTCTCTCCAAAATATACAGCCTCTCTGCCTCCTCCCCAGAAAGTTGTTTTTGTTTCTGAGGTTGAGTCCTGGGATTACACTGGGAACTTATGTTCAAAATATTTAAGATTTATTTGCTCCCTGGGGGAAAGTAGAGGGAGGGGGTTAGAGGTGGGAAAAAAGGGGAAAAAAACTGTCACCCAAAGGGCAACTTATATTTTATATATCTGGAGAGCTTTCCTTTTGTAAAATCTGTGTGTGGGGGGGGGAGAACACGAGCTGTAGTCTGAATTTACACACTATGCTCTTTATCAAGCACAGAGCAATCCAAATTCACTTTCTTTTCTTTTTACCAGAAATAAAAACCACACACTGCATTCCTGGAGATGGAGCCTTGCCCCACCCCCCAGAACTACAACAGTTTTTAAAAAGAAGTGGAGTGGTGGTGGAAAATGAGGCCAGGCAAAGTCACATGAGAAGAGACTGGAGTCACAGAGGGTAAGCCAGCGTGTGCCCGCCTCTCACCCAAAGGACTTCTTCCCACATGCAAAGCCAAATTTGTCTCATTTATCTTGCCCAAGAGAAGGATGTCCCTGAACAGGCCTTGGGGCAGGAATGGGGGCTCCCAGCCTCTGAGCCCTACAAGCCAGCATTCCTAGTGTAAGATGAACAGTCCCCATCATCCATCTCCAATTGAAAGGTCCATAACCGACCTGTCATTACAAACAGGCAACCTACTTCCTGAGGCTACACTGAGGAGTTTCCTTCATAGCATCATGTGCCTTGTTCAACCATCCACCTCAGCTCCTCAAGACTGGGCCCTGCCACAGACAACACCAGGCCCCTAAACTCTTGAGTCTCTACCAATGGGAATTCAGCTTTCTCATCTGTTGGCCTGCTCTGATAAACTCCTACTCATCTTTCAAGACCCAGCCTAATTTCCTCTAAATACTCCATGCAAGAAGAAAATTATTCTAAAAGCAACATTCTTCCTCCCTCCCCATACATACACATTTAGTTCCAGAAGCACCTACTGAATAAATATGAAGTCCAACCGTGGGGCCACAGAGGTAGTACAGGGGTTCAGGTGTATGACTTATATGTGGTTGACCCCAGCTCAATTCCCAGCACCCCATGCCCACAACCCAACCAAATACTATAGGGTGTGGTCTTGGAAGCTGCTGAACACTGTGTGATGATGATCCAAGTTGTCACTGGCATCACAGGGCACAAGGACACACATCTTCAGGCCCCTATACTGAGTTCAGATGTGGTGGGAGCTCCTCAAACCCGGCCCCCCCCTCAAATTCATTCCCATCCACATGGTCAAAGCCTGTAACCCACAGCTTAAGAGAGAAATTCCTTCCCCAGCACACCCTTCATTGAAAAGAACAAAGTGTTCTTTTTAAATTTTATGGTTTAAACTTTTATTCATTTGGGGGTGGGTTTTTTGTTTGTTGTTGTTGCTATTGGCTTTTTTTTTTCTTTTTGCCCATTTCCTCCTTCCCTAGAAACAGCCATCTCAGTGACTTCCTTAGTAGAGATAGATATAGACAGAATTCTATAGACAGTGGTCTCTGGCAAATATGACATGCTTCAATGTCAGGCATGCTCCAGCGCCTGACACAGCCATCCTTAAGACTAGTCACCTTTAGAATTCATAGGCAAGAAAACTAAGGATCAGAGTGAATCACAAAAGCAGTGTTGTAATGCACATTTTGTAACTCCAAAGATAATGCCACGGGCTTCTTCTGATTTAAGAAATAATAAATACCGGCCACAAGTTTTGAAACATATGGTACAAGATAGGCTTAAAGGGACTTTGGTTTCTCCCCTTTTAGATACCTGCAGGCACTAGCTGATAACTGAGCCAATAATCTTCTGCAGCCCCAACTCGGTAGAAGGTCAGTAATACACACAACACTCACATACACAAACAACTCACATTTACACACTCAAAAGTCACACAATTCTTACATATACATCTTTCACACTCACATACTCATACACTCAAACAACTTTCACACTCACACAATGCCCCACAAACAACTCTCACCCTCACATAAACTCTCACCTCACAGACATAGACACATACAAAACTCTACACAAGAGCACTCTTTCCCTCTCACACAATTTATGGTGCCCAAAGCAAAGTCATTGGAGCTACTCTTCCCCTCCAGCCTCTACTCACCATCCTGAGTTGGGGGACTTGCTCTTCTGAACCCCCAAAGGGCAGCACCTGTGCCCCAGATGGAAAAGAAAGAATAGAGAAGGGACTAGCCCCCACAGCACTAAGCTCTTAAGGAAGCCTCAGAAAGGGCCTCCTTCAACTTCTACTTAAGGCTCAGTGGCCACAACAGAGATGCAGGTCCAACTCAAGGGAGGTGAGCTCAAAACATCACAGAGGAAGAACAGCACAGACATGGGAAATCCCATCTGCCAGCCAGAGAAAGTTAAGGAAGAGCAGAAGAAAATTCTGGAAACCTCTGAGCTAATTAACCAGGCAGAGGCAGCTGTCCTGGAGCACAGGAGAGAAAAGAAGGATTTAGGAAGGAAATATGTGTCCACCAGTCTACCAGCTGGGAACAAGATACGCTCCCTCCTTGGGAGCAGAAGGGATAGGACAGGAATTCCAGACCATCCCACAGGCATTTGCTTTCCAGGGTTGCCATAACAAACAATGATGCATGTGGTAGTGTCAAACAACAGAGGATTATGCTCTCACAGACAAGTCTGAGGTCCAGGTGCCATCTAGGTGATGCTTCTGTTCAAGCTTTTTGGCCTCTTGAAACACTAGGTTGAGGGTCTGAATCAGGGACCGCTCCAGCCAGGCTTTGACTGAGGCTTCAACTCTCCCATCTTTGACTCCTCTGGCTCTGATAAGGACACAGGTCAGGGCAGTGGTCTTGGGACACAGCTAGAGAGATCATTCAGGGAATCTCATCTCTGGCCTCTAAACTTCATTCAAACTGCTAATAAGCTGGTTTCCAAGATCACATGCTCCATGAAATAAGAACAGAGGGAACCATTCTCATGGCACTGTAACTAGAGAATACAATAGAAACCTCAAGAATTGTACCCCATGCTCTCCAGAGAACATTCAGCCTTATCAGGGGTATGGATACAGCCAGTGTGATGCACTGTTTCACTGAGAGGTAGTATTCAAGACAAGCACAGCCAACCCTCTGACTATTCACCAGGCAGGTCAATGTGAGGGAAACAAAGGTGCAAACCTTGTACCCATACTTGCAAGCTGTTTTCTAAATAAGGGTGCACATAGCAATGACTAGTAATAAATAATGTACACATTCTGGGTGTAGGCATCCCTTTTTGAGGATCACTGTCCAGCCCAAAAGTCACTTCAAAAGTCCCACACAGAATGAACAATTCCATCATTCCAAATATAGGGTTGAGAAGTCTGTGTCTATAAACTCTTTTGCATGTTTGGGGAAGAGGAAAGATGCTGGGAATGACTCCCTAGGAATTATATTCAAGAGGAAGAAAGACTTAACTTTACTCAGCCATTTGGTCAGAACTGAACAACAAAAAAAAAGGTCTTCAGAAGTAGACCATGGAAAAAGAACCCAACACAAGGTTTTTGAGGTGCAGGGAGGTTAGTTTCCAATTTAATGAATCAAGAAAAGCTTTATGAAGGGAACAAGCCCCAAAGCTTTCCAGAGGCATGACTGAAATTCAAAATGGCAAGCTGCCAATCCACTGGCTCATCCACCTTCATTGTCAACACTCCAGAACCAGCTGTTTGACTATTTGTTTTATCTCCTTTTGTTTCTGTGGCCCAGCCTAGTCCCTGAGCCTCTCCATGACTAAAGCCCATGAGCTCTGTCTGAATATTGAGAATTGCACAAGCAAAGATGCCATCTGGTTCAGTGGTGATTCCAGAAACTTGTGCTTCCAGAATTTACTCCTTAAAATATGGACAACTTGCACAATTCATCATTCTGTTGGGGTAAAATGAGGGTATTTGGCCACAGTCAGCAGTGTTCAGAGGTGAGTTCAGGCTCTGTGCTCAGGGTTTACTCCTGGTGATGCTCGGGGTACCATAGGCAGTACTAGGGATCAAACCAAGGTGGGCTGCATGCCATAAAAGTGCTTTACCCCCTGGATTATCCCTAACTCATTCATCAGAAAAAGTCACCATGTGCCTTGGTGGTTTCAGATGCCAGAACTGTTGGGGAACATAAGGAGGCAGAATCTCTATAATCCGGAAAGCAAAAAGGAGCCAATATGGTAGAGAGAGAAAGAAAGTGGGGAACTAAGGGATTGAATACATACATTACATGCTGGAAACCTGCACTGGTGACCGCCCCCTCCACCCCCGCACATCATCAGCATGAGTCCAGATAATGGCTAAGCACAGAGTTAGAAAGCAGAGCAGGTATCTAACTGAGAGAGCTGAAATCAGGCTGCCTGAGACAACTCTCCCCTTTTACCCACATGCTTTTAAGCAGCAAGTTCTTTCCCATGAGAGAACACGCCCAACTCTTCTGTGGATTCTCAGGGCTCTGAATGCTTTAAAATAAAACATAGGAAAAATAAAACAGCTGCAGGTCGCTTCCCAGACTTCCCAACATATTTATTCCATTTTCGTCACGGCTTCATGTAGCAGTGACTCAGACAAATGGACTGGAAAAGGAGAAACAGGGACTGAAGCTGAGACGGATGGAGCTGTGTCTGCTCTGGGGAAAAGCATGCAGGTGGCAAAGCTGCACCATCAAGGCTGAGGGACTCCAGAGATGCATGAAGCATCTTTCACTGCTAGAATCAGGTCAGGTGGGGACACTGCAGTGACCTCTCCCCTCCACACCCTGACTATGGCGTTCAGTTCTGCTTAGGGACAAGGGGGATGGAAGCACACAGGAATGTGCCTGGAAAGGATCCTACAATCCACCTCTCATCAACTGTGTTCCTAGCAGTTTCCATCAGCCACTTTTCTCTGTGCTGTTGTCCTGCCTTCACCCAAAGTGCTGAATCAGGCTCTGTTTGTTTCAGATGGACCATTTTCTTGTTTCTAAACAGAAAATCTGTGCATGTAATCAGCAAGAATTTCTAGGATGAAAAACTAAACAGAACCTTGGACAAGTACATGCGTGTGAGTTTGATGGAGGGAAGAGGAGGTGATCCCAGAACAGAGATGGGGGTGGGGTACAGGGAACAAGAAAGAAGATAAAGTAGAGAACAAGGGGGGGGGGCATGTTGGAAACCGCGTTTCCATGTTATCACCGTTTCACAAAAAGTTTCTGGCCGCTCGATCCCAGCTGAACCACACTGGGTGGTGCAAAGCACTGGTGCTAGGAAAACATTTGTGGGCATCTCCATGTCCCTTCCTGGTCCCTAAGGAGAGTTCTTCAGCAGTATATGCCAGTGAAGGGTAGGCTGCTGCTGCTTTGACATACAAAGGGGTTTTGTCTCTATAAATCCATTAGGAATGGGAAGTACATAGAGTCAAAATTGCATGTAAGGGTAAAAGAAATTGCAGGGAGCTGGAGCAGGCAGGATGCCTGGGTTTGCTGCCTAGTACCACATGGTGCCCTGAAAAAATACTAAGAGTGAGCCCCAAGCACTAAGCTCAGTGTGTCCCTGAGGTCCCTGAGTGTGGCCCAAAACAATAACAGCACAATGCAAAGAGAACCTTTAGCCCGTAATTCTATATTAACTTGACTTCCATTAGGCATCAGTTGGGCAGAGTCTTCTAACGTGAAGCCTTATGTTGAAGTATTTGCTTTCTTGTCCCCTACAGGAAAAGAGAAAGTGTAAAACCAACACAATAGGGGGTGAAAGCACAAAACAGCAGATCCCACAGCCAGGCCACACCATGTGCTGTGCCTGGCCTACCAGTGGCCATTCATCCGGTCACCACATGTCACGAGAGTGGCACACAGCACATCTCCAGCCTAGGAAAAGATGATTCAAAGTGTGACCTTGACAGAGTATGTATCTCGTTGGCATCCACCTTTGACTGAATTCAGTAAGCCAAGCCGCTGCAATGAATGAACAACTGTCCAACTCAATATATGAATATGAGAGTCTGCAGACTTATGAGTCCAAATGCATACTGTGTTTCTCACCAGGCTTATTCCTCTTTTTTGGTTAGTTCATGCTTCCTACACAATAAAGGCGTAAGCTTCCATTCACCAAAGAAAAACGAGACTTCCCAGGAAAAGGTGTTGGTGGTGGTGGCTTAGAGAGACCCCAGTCAAGAAGGGAACTTGTCTTTCTACCTCCTGTCACCAATGGCGGCCTCATTCTCTTTGCCTCCCTGACTCATCTATGAGCAAAGGCTTCCAACCTCCTAGAAGGGGGCCTGATTCAGGATGGGGGGTGAAGGGTGGCCAAGCATGTTTGCAAAGGAAAATCAGTCAAAACCAATAATCTATCAGTGTCAGCAGTGATACTGGTATATCTAGCAACTCTTCATCTGTAAATTAGAGGTGATCACAGGTCCGGCCCATGAAACTAATCCCTTAGGAGGGATCAGTCCAAGGAGACTGAAAGTGTGCCACCAACGCAGATAGAGGAGACCCAAGGCAGAGGAAAGAGATGGGATTTGTATGTGGAGGAGGTTTTGATTCTGAAGAAAACTAGGGAGGGGCTAAAGTCATAGTTCAGAAGGAGAGTGCCTATCATGCACACACTCAATCCAGGTTCAATCCTCAGAGTTCTCTAATGGTTTCCTGAGCTCTACCAGGAGTATATCCTGAGCACAAAGACAGAAATAGCTCCTGAGCACTTCCATGTGTGATCCAATAAGCAAAAACAAACAAACAAAGATGACGAGGGAATCATAAAAACCTCTCACTCCCAACTCTGTGCTCAGGGATCACTCTTGGCAGTGCTCAGAGAATCCAAGGTGATGCCAAGGATTGAACTAGGGTGCCCACAGGCAAGGCAAGTGCCTTAATCCCTCTGCTTTCTTTCTACCTGCCTTTAACTTATTATAAGGCATGTCTGCGGAATGAGTATAAAGGAACTGCTTTTTTTTTCTGGTTTTTGGGTCACACTTGGCAATGCTCAGGGGTTACTTCTGGCTCTGCACTCAGAAATTGCTCCTGGCAGACTCGAGGGACCATATGGAATGCTGGGATTCAAACCACTGTCCTTCCACATGCAAGGCAAACGCTCCACTTCCATGCTATCTCTCCGGCTCAAGGAAACCAAAGTTATGTGCCTTTCCTGAAGCTGCAGAACAGAGGGAACTATGGCAGCCCAAATCTTTGTCCTTGTCCTGTAAAAATCCTCATATGGGGGACCCCCAAGTTCTTCTGTAGTGTGCCGCAACTCCACTTTGGTCCTGGGCCAGGTAGAACCACCAGAACTCAGGGCTCCTCCAGAGAGGGCCTATTCACTGGTTTCCAGCAGAAATGAGATTCAGAGGATGTGGCGAAGTGTAGAGGGAGTTCTCAAGAGGAAATTGCTCTTAACCTGAGCGGTGTAATGTTGTGTTTGAGCAGGAATTCTTAGTTTCTCTTCTCTCAAAGTGCAGTGCTAGGGATGGAGCCAGAATATGAGTTAAGGTACATGCCCTGCATGTGATACTCAGCACCACAGGAGTCCAGAGCAGCCTGGAGCCCAGCAGATGTCTCTCTCAGGTCTTGTCAGCTGCCAAGGCCCTCCACATCTCCTGATCACCACCTCTCCCCTAATAAACCAGCTTAAGAAATCAGTTGAAAATGCATTTCTGGATCAGACACTGACATTTCTTCCTGTTCTTTCTTGAATTCAGTCCCCACAGTTGTTCTCTCCTGCCTTTGGCTCTGGATAAAGTAACACTAGAATATTTGCTGTTGTTTTTTGTTGTTGTTATTGTTTTGGTTTTATTTTTGGCATTGTTGCTTGTTTTGTTTTGATTTGGGGATACACGTGGCTTTTTTCTTTTTTTTTTTTTTACAAAATCTAAATAAAAACAAAAAGACCTCAAAGTTGTGTGTGAGTATGCATGTGTATATGTGTGTGCACGCGTCACCCAGAATTGCAAGCCTGCATAGTGCACGCAAGGGAGAAGATAATTTTCAGAGCCTTCAGTTAACCTAAAACGTACACCATGTTCTGTAAAAAGCATTGTTGGACAAGATCAAGTTACTGGGGGAGAGGGAAGCCAGTTCACAAATGGCGTCTCTTTGTACATCACATCTCTTAGTTGACTGACAGAGAATATAAGGATACAAAGGGGGTGCATCATCCCTACCCAGTATCTCCTACAGAGTTGGCTGGCTGCAAGTGCTCATTGGAACAAGAGCCAGTGGGGAGGGTTAAAGGGATCTCACCTAGCTAGATTCCCATTTAAGAGAAAACCATGGACAGGTTTGAGTACAAAAGGTCACTCCAAGACAGACAGAAAATGTATTTTACAAACTCATGCCACAACACACACACACATACACACACCCTCAATATCATGTGTGTCCTGAAATGGAAGCAGATGTTTCCAAAGCGATCCAGGCTTGCTAGCAGAGAAGACCCAGGTGGGGTGCTGACTCCAGAATTAATGCCTAAAAAGTAGGTCTCAGGTTATCACACCTGAGACTCAGAGGCCCAGGGCAGGTTTAAACATGCAGAGGTCTTGGAAATGTGTGCAAAGGTAAAGGGATTTTCATCATCCATTTCTTTTTTTGGCAAGTGACCTAGAAAAAGGTCTTGAAGCAATCTGTTTACCAGCATCTGTTCTTTCCCATTCTCCGTGGGTCTCACCTGCATTTAAAATGGTTTAGAGTTAATGAGCAGGAGTATACAAGCTGTCCTCGAGTAGTCTAAAAAGGACGATTTGGTGACACAGAGCCAAAAATGCTTCACAAGGCTCATGCTCTTTTAGCTACATCCAATAATCTCAAGTGACTTCTTTTGACTGTGAGTGACTTCGGCGACTAACAGCTTTATGATGTGAAGAATTAGGTAACAACAGTTCCAGAAACATGAAAGGAAAGAGAAAGAAAAACAGCATGAAGGGAATCCTGCCAAAGACAAGAAGGGATCCCTACCTAGTGGAATATGGTCATAGGAAGCACAAGTTCCAGTTATTGGACATGAAACTGCTAAACACCATAGGGTTCATACTTCGAGTTCCAGAAAAGTCACCAAAACCCAAAGTCCTGGTGAATCAGGTGCCAAAGAAGTTACTTACATATTCCATCTGCTGTCAAAACCACTTCAGAAAATACACATGTGCTGGAGTGATACAGCAGATAGGGCCTTTGCCTTGCATGCAGCCAACCTCAGTTCAATCCCCAGCAGTCCATCTGATCCCCCAAGGACTGCCATAAGTGATTCCTGAGTGTGGAGCTAGGAGCTATACCTGGGACAGTTGAGTGTGACTCAAAAACCAAAAAAACAAGCAAGAAAAAAAATCAGAAATGCACATGTATAACTAAAATGTTCTGTTGAATAATATATAAGAAGTTATTGCATCTAGCAGCCCGGGGGTAAAAGAGCATGGGATGCATGCTGGGAATGGGGTAGAGGGAGGACAACATTGGTGGTGGGAATGCCCCTGATTCAATGTCATTATGTACCTAAAATATTACTGTGAAAGATTGGTAATCCACTTTCATCAAAATAAACATGAAAAAATATATATCAAAATGTAAAAAAAAAGAAGTTATTGCATAAACAGCACATACTATAATGATTGACTATTATGACTCAAGAAAGTTCACTGTGAAAATATCCAAGAATTTCCAGCCTAATGGATAGACACATGCATGACAGAGCATGAAAGTAAGCTCTCGAAGTCCATGAGTCTCAATGATCACCTGTACTCAACAGAGACCAGTAGTCCTTATCTAATCATCTCAAGCGAGGTACCATTTCCTGAGCAGCAAGCACAGCATTGAGAAAAATTTTAAGTGGAAGAGTAAGAGAGGAAATCAGAGTATATCTAGAATCAAGAAAAAAGAGATTTTAATTTCCCAACAATTTTCAAATCAGCAAATTTATGGCCCAGTCAGTTAAATACTCAGGATCAGCCATCTAACCTCTGAGTCTAAGTTCCCTTTAAGGCTCACACCGCCCCTTCAAATTAGAACACTGATTCACAAAGTTAATGATTCAGTGACTTTAGAAAGATTGGGGATATAATGGAAAAAAGAGGGTATAGACCTGTAGTCTCCATCTTTGGTCTCTGGAAGACTCCAAATGTCGGAATCTCAATCTGACTCCATCTTGCTTCATATTCAAAATCCAAGTAAGCCAACATGATTCTTTTACTGCAACCATAGTCAATGTGACTCCCCTTCTATTAGTGGGGGGTGTCAGCCTATACTCCAAGTTTAAGTCCAGAAATGGACTCTCTTGTCAAGCATGTTCCACTCAACAGCAAAAGCAATGAAGTGGAGCAATGATGTAGAGATTAATGACTTACATACTTCTCAATATGTATAGTAGGGCTGTGTTCAAAGACATATGGACATAGTCCATAAACAGACAGAGTCATAGACAAAGTTCATATGGTCTTAACACTATTGGTTGTTGTCTCTACCTTGAGAAACTGTGAAACTCCATCTAAAATGCTTTAGAAACTTTCTTTAGCCCTGCTCAAGCCTCACATTCACATGCGCACACAAAATGCAATAATATCCTAAGACTTTGGTCAGAATTGTGAGTTCTGATATATGTATTACAAAGTATTTTGGGAGCTAGTCTACAGATATGCAACTTAAAATCACCTGTAATCCATGCCCCTAAATTTTCTGGTTCAAGAAAAAGTAAGTACTGTTGGATTTTCCACATCTCCATCAGAATGTTAAAGGAGCTTAATCCATTTGGCAGTAAAAGAAAAAAGAAAAAAAAAACTGCACAGCAAGATGTACCAATATCAAGAAAGAGATTTGACCTTCTGGCCAAGCAGTTTCCAACCTATTACCCAAATGAAATGAAAAGCAGCTTTTCTTCTACAATTTGTAGAATATTTGTTACTAAACTTTCCCTCTTCCCACACTGCCAATTCATAATGCTTCCCTGAAGGAGAACTAATTTATACTCAGGGCGGTGGTTTTTGTATATTAACAATGACAACTCAAAGGCTCAACTTATTTTTAGGGGGCAAGAGGAAGCTGAGGTTTTTGGGTTACACTTGGTGAAGCTAAGGGGTTACTTACTTTGTCTTTAAAAATTACCCTTGGTGGTGGCTCAGGGGACTATATAGAATGCTGGGAATAGACCGAGGTCTGCCACATACAAGACAAAACCCCTACCCACTATGCTATCTCTCTGGCCCCAACTCTTCCTTTCTTTGTGTTATTTGTTTTGTTTTTGTTTTATTTTATTTAGAGGGGTTACACCCTGAGATGCCCAGGGGTTACCCCTGGCTGTATGCTAAAGAGTCATTCCTGGCAGTGCCTGGGGTACCATATAGGATGCCGAGGATTGAACCTGAATTAGCTGTGTGCAAGACAAATGTCCTACCCACTGGATCATCGCTCTGGCCTCTTGTCTGTTTTCTTTTTCCTTTCATGCACCTAGTCCAGAAACTTCTCTGGTCTAATCTTCAACATAATCAGGATTAAACACTGAGCACCTGAAAGTGCACAGAAGAAAGAGGTGTGGGATATGAAAAAGGAAAGAAGTTATTGGAACATGAATGAATGAAACAACAGATTAAAAGTGTTACTGCAGAACGCAACACAGTGGCATCCATCTCATCATAATCAAATGATTTCCTCTGATAAATGTTTAGAATATAAATTGCACCCCTCTAGCGACCCCAACCCCCAAGAGACTCATGCATCTGAAGCTATCAATGAATAGAAAATCTGACACTTGCCTGCTCACTTGGAAATATGAAGTGGATTACTCCAGCAAAGACTGGAAGGGGATATTACAAGGTGTGTGGGGAGAACAACAAGGAAACCCACAAAAACAAAGACCTCTCTGGCCTAGACAACACAGAGACACTTTGAAAGTCAAAGTACAACATCGGCTCGTTTTCTCTCTACTTGACAAAGAAGCAAGTGAATAATTGGGTTTCTTTTATTTTATTATTATTATTTATTATTATTATTTATTTATTTTATTCTTTTAATTCTTTTTTTAAATACTAGAAGTATCTCCTCCCATCTCCCAGTGGGTTTCTTTTTGGGTTTTTTTGGGGGGTATTAGGGGTTTCTTTTATTCTTTTATTATTATTTATTATTATTCTTTATTTCTTTTATTATTTTAATTATTTTAATACTAGAAGTATCTCCTCTCATCCTCAGTGCCCCTTCCTCAACTGCCCTCCCAGAAAAATGGCATACTAGGCCTTGGGTTCCTCCTCTGGAGCTGAAGCAAATTAGAAATGAGGGTCTGAGCTAGGCACTGCCACAACCTCCAACTTCTCATAGGGAACAGGAAGTGCCAAAGAGGCCTGAGGTTTCACGCCTCCCTTACTGTCCCTCCATGCAGAATTTCCCAGTCAACTGTGCCCACAGATGGACTCTCTACATACACTGGGAGGTGCATAGAGGTAGATAGTCCCCATAAAAAAAAAATCTTTCTTCCTGCTATATCTCTGTTCCTCACTGTCCACCTGGGGAAATTCTGCTCTCACCATCCTGCTGGCACAAGTCCTTAGTACAAGTAAGTGACAAAAGAAGCCAAACTGGCCTGTCTTCCTAGTGCCTGGAGTAGAGAGGCAAGAAGGACACTAGGCTTGCCACAAAGCCTGCCTTTGTGCCAGCCACTCTGGTCTCTGCTTGCCCACCCTACCTAGCCTTGCTGCCCTTCCTGCTTCTGTAAGAATTCTTGGCTGCAGAGCTGGGAGTCCCAACTCCAGGCTGAAGAACAGAAAACAAAAGTTTAGAGACATTTAGCCAGCCACTAGGACTAGTTCATAAGGCTCTTGAATAATGGAAAATCGGGGCCAGACCTAGGATGCAGAGTCCGGGGCTTGCAGTAGGAGAGAGGATGGTGGTTTCTGACTGAGAACTGCAGCTTGGTGACTGGGGAAATATAATATTGACCTCTATGCACCTTCTCAAGCTTTCTCAGAGGCCCCCACAGACATCCTGCAAGAACTTTGCTTTAAAGTGCTCATAGAAAAATAGAATATGACTGATTCATACTGTACACATCACACCAAGTTCCTTTATTTAAAGTTCTATTACTGGTGGAAATGTTCTCAAGGGTCTTTTCAGATACAATTACCAGAGCTGTCCTTGCCCTCAAAGTCATAGTTTCCCCAGCAAGTACATAATCTATAGATTCTTTGTGCCTTTCCTCCCTTCACTTATAAGAATTCAGGAAAATGAAATGTGTTCTAATCAGCTTGACCCTTTTTAGCACCCAGCAGAATTCATGGACTGTAAAGAAGTTTGATAAAAGAGTTGAAGAGATAGTACAGGGAAGCTTCGTGCTTGCCTTGCATGCGGCCAACCTGAGTTCAATCTATAGCACCCGATGTAGCACCTGCCAAGACTGATCCCTGATTGTGTGAGCCCTGAACATAGCATATGTGGCCCTTCTCCTCCTAATACAAATGTAATAAGAAATGCTGATTTAAGATTTAATCTACCAAGCAGTGCTCAATAGGCCTAGGTGGGGGAGAAAATCCCTCCTCTAAATTCTTGGCCAATCAGGCCAGTGGTTCAATGTGAGCCTCTGAGAAGTGGCACTGGTTGGGCCCTATGGGATAGAAGATGACTCAACAACCCCAGAGGTGCTTGGAGACCCGTGGCCCACACCTTCAGAGATCAAGATCTCCCAGGGCTGCAACTGCTGATGTTCAGTGCTGGGTCAGGCCAGAGTCAGTTACTCACAAGGCATGTTCCTTACTTACCCTCTGCACTATCTCTCTGACCCACTTATTATCATGAAAAGAATTATTTTAATTGTTAAGACACACAGACAAACTCTAAGTGAAGCCTTCTTCCTCTGACTTGAAGATCCTGAAATGAAAGTCAGAGGCAAATAGACACCCCTGCAAGTCTCCACAGGAAGTAGTGTTGGAGGGAACATCTTCATCCAAGACTCAAAGGACTATGCCAAATTCTTTCATTTACTTGGAGGGAAAGAAGAGTTAGTTGTGCCTAGGGATGATTCCTGGAGGTGGTTGGAAACCATGTGTCAACTGCCAGCAAGGCAAGTTCCTGCCCTGCTGTACTGTCTCGGTCCCATTCTGAGATGAAAATTTTATTGTTCATGGGCAAGCATTTCTAACCTAACTTGAATAGCTAATGCCAGCTGGTGGGACAGAATCCCTCAGCCCCCTCATTATGGTGAGGAGAGTATAGGGTGTCATCAAGCATGCAGCAGGATGAGTCCCTAAAGGCATGCCTGTCCCCCAAGGGCCACAGTGAACACCAAACACACACAAAAAGGCAGTTTATGAGAGAGATAGTACAGTGTGAACAGTACTGGTCTTGCCTGAAGCCTGGATTTGATCCCCAGAACCACATATGGGACCTGAAACCCTACTAGGAGAAATCCCTGAGCATAGAGTGAGGAGTAAGCCCTGAACACAATTACATTAAGCCTTGAACACAATATCTTCACCTCCTCTCCACTAAAAAAAAGTAGTTTGGGGGTTGAAGAGTCAGAGAACTTGTGTTATACCAGACAACCTGGGTTAGATATCTGGCATCCCATCTGGTCCTCCAAGCCCTGACGTTGAAGTAACTTCTGAACACTTTGGAGTATGGTCCCAAAGAAAACAATCAAAAAAGGCGAAACAAATAGCAGTTTGAATACATTATTTGTCATGGTATTATGAATTATAAAGACTTCCATCTTTTGAACCTTGTAGACTACATTTTGAAGGCAGAAATGCAGACAGAGGATCTAGAATCTGAACAGTCTTAAAGAAATGCAGCTTGGGGCTGCACTGAGGGAGAGTCCTCAATCAGGCACTCACAACATGGCCTCACACAGTCTCATGATGTTCTGTCACTCTGTGTCCAGAAATGATTCCCTCTACCATCGACCCCTCCAATAGCATCCTAACTCTCCTCACTCCTCCTTCTCTCAGTAAATGCTTCTTCATCATCACCTTTGGGATTTCTCCCAGCTTCTCCTCTTCCATCTAAATCAAGTGCTTTGGTTTCTAAGATATCGTAAACCACTTAGCCTATTTACAATCTTTCTATTAGCTTGAATCTCCCCCTGGACTGTGAATACTCAAAGATCAGGAAGTTTCTCTTGTTTCATCATTTTAATCCCCAGAATCTGTTGTGGCAGTTTATAATCATTGCTTTTAGCATACTGTAAAATAGAAGGGACAGGAACCAGAAAGAGTACACCAGGTAGGGCAGGTGCCTTGCACATGTGATTGATCTGGATTCAATCCTCATTACTCTATATGGTCCTCCAACTACCACCACATGTGCTCCCTGGACACAGAGGCAGGAGTAACACTTGAGCATTACCAAGTGTGGTTCCCAAAGAAACAAAAATAAATAAATGAATGAATGAGGGGGCAAGAAATTAAGCTAAACATCATGTACGAAGGTTAAATCCAAATGGATTAAAACCTCGATATCAGACCCGAAACCATAAGATATACAGAACAACACATAGGCAAAACACTCCAGGACATTGAGACTACAGGCATATTCAAAGAGGAAACTGCACTCTCCAAGCAAGTGAAAGCAGAGATTAACAGATGGGAATATATTAAGCTGAGAAGCTTCTACACCTCAAAGGAAATAGTGCCCAGGATACAAGAGCCCCCCACTGAGTGGGAGAAACTATTCACCCAATACCCATCAGATAAGGGGCTAATCTCCAAAATATACAAGGCACTGACAGAAATTTGCAAGGAAAAAAAATCTAATACCATCAAAAAATGGGGGGAAGAAATGGACAGACACTTTGACAAAGAAGAAATACAAATGGCCAAAAGACACATGAAAAAATGCTCCACATCACTAATCATCAGGGAGATGCAAATCAAAACAACTATGAGGTACCACCTCACACCACAAAGAATGTCACACATCACAAAGAATGAGAATAAACAGAGTTGGCGGGGAAGTGGAGAGAAAGGAACTCTTATCCACTGCTGGTGGGAATGCTGTCTAGTTCAACCTTTGTGGAAAGCAATATGGAGCTTCCTTCAAAAACTGGAAATCGAGCTCCCATACAATCCAGCTATACCACTTCTAGGAATATACCCTAGGAACATAAAAATACAATACAAAAACCCCTTCCTTGCACCTATATTCATTGCAGTACTATTTACCATAGCAAGAGCCTGGAAACAACCAAGATGCCCTTCAACAGACGAATGGCTAAAGAAACTGTGGTATATATACACAATAGAATATTATGCAGCTGTCAGGAGAGATGAAGTCATGAAATTTTCCTATACACGGAATCTATTATGCTGAGTGAAATAAGTCAGAGAGAGAGAGAGAGAGAGAGACGCAGAATGGTCTCACTCATCTTTGGGTTTTAAGAAAAATGAAAGACATTCTTGCAGCAATAATTTTCAGACACAAAAGAGAAAAGAGCTGGAAGTTCCAGCTCACCTCAGGAAGCTCACCACAAAGAGTGATGAGTTTAGTTAGAGAAATAACTACATCTTCAACTATCCTAATAATGAGAATGTATGAGGGAAATGGAAAGCCTGTCTAGAGTACAGGCGGGGGTCGGGTGGGGAGGAGGGAGATTTGGGACATTGGTGATGGGAATGTTGCACTGGTGATGGGTGGTGTTCTTTACATGACTGAAACCCAAACACAATCATGTATGTAATCAAGGTGTTTAAATAATATATATATATATATATATATATAAGAATTAGAAAAAAGAGAGAGAGAAAAAAAAAACAAACAGTGAGGCTTCTGTTGTGTGGCCTGAAACACAGCAGACATTTTAGGACTCCTCCCTGCTGTTCTGTGGCCTGGGATTTAGTTCCTCTCTGCCAATGTTCCCTGCGGGATTGTCTTCTTAAGAGGTGAGCATCCCACCCACAAAGGGTGGAGCCCAAGGAGCAACCACTTTGCTTTGCTTTGTGGCCACATGCATCTTGTAGCTAATGAACACCAGCACAACACATAGAAAAATCCACAATAAAAAAAAAAAAAAGAAATTAAGCTAGAGCAGGGTGAAGGTACTTGTCTTGCATGTGATCAACCTCTGTTCAATCTTCAGATATCAGATTGTCCGACAAACACCACTAGAAGTGGTCCCTGGATTAGAACCAGGAGTAAGCACTGAGCATCACTGAGTGCGACCCAAACCCCTCTCCCTCAAAAAAACAATGTGAAATACATAGAATAAATTGAGTTACCTAACTTTAATGGGAGAAATTGACAAATTAACGATAAAAAGGAGAAACTTGGTGAACAGAAAACTGCCTTTTGTGTTTTGCAATATTTTCCAATTTCTGGAAAATATTCCAAAATATTCTAAGCCCTCTAAGAAAGGGGTGCTTGAGAAATATGTGTAACTTTTATTTGCTGGGTACATTTAAAAAGTGGATAAATGTTTATACTTTTAATGGGCCAGCTAGAGACCATATAATCTCCCTGAATTCTTTTCCCAAAATGAAATTCTCTTAAGTAGGTTATGACAGGGAGATTTATCTCAGTGGTTGAGTCCTCTTGCAATGGAGGCAACTAAAAAATGTCCTTTTCTGGATGTGGTAAGCCACGGTGGCTTGGGATGGCCTAGGAAAACACCATGGACACACCAGCCATGCACATCTGAAGCACCACTAGCCTTCGGCTTGGCCGGCAAGTACCACCAAACATCCACCCCACCCCAATGCATCTCAAAACAAGTTCTCAGGCTTCAACTACACAGGCAGGAGGAGAAAAGCTACATGGCTCCTATGGGCATCTTTATTCAGAAGCACCATATCAGATATTATAGGGAACTAACTGATCTATACAAATGAGTTGGGGAGAGCAAGGGAAGGAGGCTGCAGTCTTGGGGAAGGCTTAGGGTACACTGGTAATGGGTGTGGTGTTGGAATTATGTTTATGAGAAGCCATATTTTTAATTTAAACACTGTGATATAAACACTGTGGTTGTTCATACTACAATTTTCTTCTTCACAGATACAATTGTTCAGCCATACAATGCACAACAACCTTCACCAATGTGCATTTCCCACCACCAATGTCAACAGTTTTCCTCTCACCATCCCCATGCCCTCTTCCCTTCCACTGACCCTCCCTTGCCTGAAGAAGACATTTTAATAGCTTTGTAACCCACCCCCAAATTTTTCTAGATAATAAAACCAAGGATGGAACATCTGTTACTTCATGGGACCCACAGTGAACTCAGGGAGCCACAAGCAGCTAAACCAACACAGCAATCCCAGAGGTGTTTGTTCAATAAAATCAAATTTGTGAGTCTTTGGTCTATGCTCCATTTTCCAAGAGCATATTCATGCAAGTGTCTGGGAGATGGTCAAAGGACTGACCCCAAGTCTAGCATACAGAAGATTCTATATTCATTCAATCCACACCACAGCACAGCCTTGCTGACATCCTGAACTGGATCTGAGCAATACTATAATACCAGACCCAAGCACTGACTATTCTAGTTCAGTAAACTATTCTAGTGAAATATTCACCTGAAATATTCTAGTTCTAGTGAGTATCACTGGGAAGTGTCTTTCTTCTTCTTTTTTCTTTTTTATTGTAAGAATTCATTCAAGAGACAAAATTGATTAACATAATGAGATAAACTAACATAACATAATATAGTGATATAACATAACATATAATATAATTGATATAATAATAATACATGCAAGTCAAAAAAAGTTTCTGATTAAAAACACATTTTTTTCCATAATGGCTTACATATCTTTCACAGTAGTATTTTAGGTACATAGTGTCTTTCTTTGCCCTCTGGCATTGCTTGATATCCTCAAAATAATATTACATTAAAATTTGAGAAGTAAGCAAATAGCCATGAACAGACAGAAATCTAAACTGCTCTCAAGAACTTGCTATAATACCCGAGGTCATATCTACTTGTGCCCCTTTAGCCTTTCTGACTTGCTTCGCTGCATTGAGGATTCTGAAGAGCACAAAGCCACACAGACAGTCAGATCTAAGTTTTAATTCCAGCTGACTGTCCAAGCTCAGGGACAAGATGTTGGTGCTGGAAATGGAGCCACATTGCCTGCATGCAAGGCCTTGTCCTGTACTCTTCTCCTGTCCTATCTCTCCAGCCTCTGTCAGGACTTTCTTGCCCACCACCCCCGGGTAATCTAACCAGGTACTTCCTGTCCATGTGCTGCAATTCCCTCAAAGAGGCCCCACCCTAAACTGCCATCTCTCAGGCAACTGAACTGACATTTTTGGATCTCAGGTCACCACTCTGATATCCCAAGGTCGTTCCTATTTATCCTTTTCCTTCTGTATGAACCATTACTGTGTCAATGATAGCCACTAACACTTGGGTCCAACTCAATCTAGTCTAGTTTTTAACAGCAACATTGGCCTTATTCCAACTGATATCAACCGTTTTGATTTTAGAGCCATACCCAGTAGTACTGAGGATCTTATTCCTGGCTATGTCCTCAGGGATTACTGCTGGTTGACCTTAGAAGACAGGAGTCAACCACATGCAAAGAAAACAGATATCTTACCTGCTTTTACTATCTTAAGTATAGCCACTTTTTAGATAAAACTCAGTTTACTAAAAAGCAATGCTATTGTAAAACCAAATAAAATGTTTCGCCTTTGATATGTTTCCTGAGATGAAGAAGGATGAGGCTACACTAAGCAAGGCTTAGGGACTGCTCCCATCTCTGTGCACAGGACTGACCATTCTAAGGCTAGAGACTGAACACGGTTGACTACATGCTAGGTAATACCTATAGTATCTCTCTGGTCCTGTGTTATATTTTTGAGTGAAATCAGATTGGCTGGTAAATAGTATGTAAATTCCAAGAGGACACTTTTCTTTTTTTTTTCTTTTTTTTTTTTTTTTTTTTTTGTTTTTTGGCCACACCCGGCGGTGCTCAGGGGTTACGCCTGGCTGTCTGCTCAGAAATAGCTCCTGGCAGGCACGGGGGACCATATGGGACACCGGGATTCGAACCAACCACCTTTGGTCCTGGATCGGCTGCTTGCAAGGCAAACACCGCTGTGCTATCTCTCCGGGCCCAAGAGGACACTTTTCTATTTCAACATCCAGGCACTCTTCAGGATGATGCAAAATTTCAGTGGGGAAATTCCTCATCCAAAGAAACTCCATAATAATACGTTTATATATAATCCTTCCATTTGTCTGCTCCTGTATCTCAGAGGGCTAGCACAGCTTAAGATTTGATTTCCATGAACTCTAAGAATCATTTTTCAGGAGAATTTCAAAATTACTCTGATAGCCTGCCTGGAGCCAGGGTGATAGGGATGTTCAAGTCAGTGATAAATAAGACAGGCACCAACTCTGTCCTCATGCTGTTTCAAACTCAAGTATATTTCATTTTGTTTGGGGGCCATACATGGTTGTGCTCAGGGCTTACTCAAGGCTCTGTACTCAGGGATCACTCCTGGCAGACTAGGTGGACCAATTGGGGTACTGGGGGTCAAACTCGGGTTGTCTGCATGCAAGGTAAGCACCCTACCCACTGAGCTATTGTTCCAGTCTCTGCCTTTAACTTCAGTCTGTGATGTATAAATTATTGAGTGAAGGAGTCAGCAGAGGATATAAGCCTAGAACACAGCAGGAATCAGATTGAGGATGGGTGAGAGAGGACCACTCTGAGATCAACATCATGGGTGGGCAGGGCTCATGGGCACAAAGTGCATCCCATACTCCCAGAACTCACTCACCCTGTCCTACAGACTTCCAAGAATTCACCCTATTCTGTACATCTCCCAGAATTCATCCATTCTGTACATCTCCCAGAATGCACCAAATAGCTACACTAACCCCAGGGAGAAAAAAACACAACTGAGGTGCCCCTTTCCCAACTGGGAAGATTAGGAGTCTCAGAGTCCTGGATGGAAGGTGACGGGACTCCCTCTAGTCAATGTACAGGACCTCTGGCTTCGGAGGCCAGCTCTGGGTCACTCCTATGCTATCTTATCCCTCCAAACTATCTTCCTGCCATTCCTTCCTTCCTTGCTGCCCTAAATCAATCTAGTATCACTTTGTTCAGAGCTTCTGTCTTGGCCCTCACTCTCTGTACTCCACTTCACGCCAAATCTGAATTAGGGGACTGCCTTTCTTCTCCCAGAGATCACAAGTTGTTGGAGAGCCAGAATTTACTCATCCATCCCAGTTCTATAAATACCAGCTCAATCTCTAAAGAACAAATAAAAGTACCCACTTCAAAAGGCATAATGAGGTAAAGGAGAGAGAAGAGAGACAAGGAATGCAGGTCTGCGCTCCACTTGTACAACCTTGACCGTGACCTTCTCTCAAACTTTGATCACGAACCTTCCACTTGGAAGCTCAGAGTCTTGGAGGTCAAAGGGCAGGATATGGGGCTGGTGGAGCTCTAAGTCTCCTTTCCAGATATGTCCTCAAACCAGGCAGCATCAATGTTCATATGTTATGCATATAGAAAGGTTCCCCTGAGAAGCTGATACTGCAGTCCCCAGAAACAGCGGGCGGGCAAGCACACAGGCAAGGGGAGGCAGAGGACAGCATAAACCAGTGGCACCACCTTGGTGCCATCCAGGAGGTACAGTAGGACTAAAAGCCCAACTACCTGCAGTGGGCTGCTGGCCACCCAGCCACTCTGTCTGCACCAAAGCCACCGAAATGCCTGTGACTCAGGAAGGGATTACTTCACCGCTGCAAACCCTGTGATGTACCTTTCCCTGCCACAGCCCTGCCATTTTTCCCCAGGCAAGCATTCTTGGCAGTGCAAACAAGTGATTAGCAGACAGGTTGGGAAAAAGGCGGGCAGGAGCTGGCTGAGAGCAGAACTTGGCGGTCTCTCTGCTTCCACCCCTTCCTCAACCCAACATGGTCCCTGTCCCCCCAGGGCAGTGTGTGAGGTGGGGGGACACCTCAGTGACCTCTGTTCAGAAGAAGTAACTGGATCACTCCTGGGTGTGATCAGGACATAATCTCCTGATGGCGTGAAACAATTTCACTCAACAATGTAAATGTAGTCTTGAGAACACAGACTTGGAACAGTAATTGTGAGAACATACGATGGGTAAACACCAACCACTAGAGAGCACCAGGGCCAAAGAGCTATGAGTGAGCCCAGGGAACAGCACAGAACAGAGGAACCCACCCTGTCATCTGAAACTTAGGCTCTGAAACCAGTAGTCTCACTCCCTCAGTTCCAGGGTGCATACTTTCTTTGTGTGTACTGGGTCCAGGTTCCATCCTCAGCACCACATGCCTTCCAACCCCCACCAAGAACCACTGGGTATAGTTTGGACACCACTAGAGTGATCTTTGACATACAATCTCCACATCCTCAGGCTCCACCATCAATCAAATGGCCCAGTTGACTGAGAAATTTTCTCTAGGGAAAAGGTCCATGTATTTTCCATCATTCCATAAATCCATAAATCTGATTTCTCATGCCACCCAGAATCCTCCAAATTTTTAAGACTATGCTTGCTTTTCCAAGATCTAGCAACTGCCCCAAATCACCAATCCAGATAGCAAATACCAACCCAAATACCTTCAGATTATTTTCCCCGGTCACATGCCGACTGACTTTCACGTTTCAGTTCTTAGCCAAAATCATCATCCCTTCTGAGGTCTGCACAGGACAGAAGGCAGGACAGTTTGGCTTCTCTCCCACACTGCCCTTCATCCATTTTCTCAGAATGACCTCCTTACACAGAGAACAAGTATGGTTTGCACCCAAATCTGATCTCTCCCACAGCTCTTATTGCCAAACATCCCACCACCCTGTTCATCCAAAAATAATTTTTTGAGTCAACGTAGAGAATTTTAGTTTCTTCTCTATTAAATAAGTCTCTGGGTTAGTCATTCAAGTTACTGGAGATACCTGGCTGACGATTAAGCCATTAGCAGATCCACAGACCTCCCAGATACAGTGCCTGCCTTGTCTTCATTTGACTGGCATGCACACCCTGTTCATCCCATCACTGATTCAGAAGTGGAACTGAACGACCCTAGCTCTAAAGGCAACAGCAGAACCATTTCTCAAGCTCAATATTTATCAAGTCATCGGTATTCTTTGGAGCTATCTCAATGCACTCCTGTGTCTGACTCTCCAAACACACATGTGAGCTGGTCATTGCACAATTGTGCACAATCCTAAGGGGTACCGAACAAGAACTTTCTAGTAGCTCCACTGCCAACTTCTCACTTTGCCTTCTTTGGCGAAGCTGCCCTTTCCTGCTTGCTAGATCTGAGAAACCCCTTGTAACTATTCAAGCTCCAAGTGTCATCTGGCTGTGGAAACATTCTGTGTTCCTCAGAGCTCACCAGAACTTCCGGTTCTATCCTCAACTACTGAACCCAACAGACTCAGTCTGTCTGTCTCCCACAAGTCCAAGTGGTGGGTGCACCCTCTACCTTTGTGCAAGACTGCTAACCAATCATGGAACCCCAATAAAACCCAAATTCCTCCCAGCACACAACCTTCCAAGCAGTCACTGTTAATTAACTGATAGGATCTGACACTCAAAGACCTATATAAACTCTATATAAACTCTTTTAGAAATTCCTCTGGAGCAGAAACCATGGCCCCTGTTCACTATTGTATTGCTTGGCTTAGCAAAGTATCTGGCAAAAAAAAAGCTGCTGAACCCTCAAATTGTTGATTATTTACTAAAGAACAAGCACTCAGAAACTTTATTTCTATCTGACTATATACCAGACTCATAACCCAAGTAAGATTGGTTATGTCGCGAGCATTCATTGTGCTTAACATTAGAGATTTAATTAAAGTGGCTTACTCGCTGCTGAAGGACAGTCTTCACTGGATTGTGATCAGAGTTTCTGGAAAGCAGGCCTGGCAAGGTATGGGACTCATGACCCTCATTCAGTGACAATACATAGATGACCTATGAGACCTGGAACTAATTTGACTACTTTCTGGTTTTGACCATCCTAAATATCCATTCACACATAGTAATTTTAGGAGGCGAAAAAGCCAGGGGTGGAAATAGATTTGCCAAAGTTTTATCGACAGAATTCTGTATGATGAAAATTGTTTCCCTGTGGTCCACTCTGCAGAGATGGTCACTTGAAACAAAAAAGGAAATGTTCCTATGGGGACCCATTGGGATCACAGTGTGGCCAGTGTAGCCAAAGATAACTTGGCATGATGGGGCCATGCTAGTTAGGTTAAGGACCAATTAGGACTGGAATCAGAACCCACGGCTATTAATTATGTAAATTCAGCCCTTTCTTCGTATATGTTCTGACTGTGGTGTGTGTATTTCACATCTGAAACTTTATATGATCTCTAACATTAGTATTTCAGAGTCTCAATTGATGATTCTGAGAAACTAGAGTAAGAAAGGTAATATAGGACCAAGTCCCTTCAAAAATTTAGCCTCTTTAGAATGTCCAAGGCCCACTCTGTCTTTTGTGAAATGTGCTCTGTAACTGAAAGTAGCAGTGCTTGACTTGAGGTAGATAATAAAGAAAGGAAGTGATGGAGAGAGAAGGGGGAGGAAGAAAAGGGAGGGGAGAGAAAGAAAGAAAAGGGGAAGGGGAAAGAGAAGCAGGAAAAAAAGGAAGGAAGACTGATTCACAACTTGGTGGATGGAGTAGTCAGAAAAGCACAGCTCTTGATTCCACTTCCAAGAAACCAAAAAAGGATCTGGCATAATCAATAGGAGAACCATTTCCTCAGAGCTACAATTAAACCAGAAATAAACTAGCTTCTCCATTCCAATTCTTTCACAGGGCAACTATCTTTTAAAGAAGTAATGTGCAGGATTATAAAGGAAGACTTGGATCCAACCACTCGGGCTGATTGCAATGGCTGATTGGGACATACTTGCACGAAGCGTGACACCCACAGCATACTCGAGGACCACACAGGGCAGTCCCTGCTGCTCAGCAAAGAACTCAGGGCTTCCCTAGCTGGGAAACTATTCATTCCCCTGCAGTTCCAAAAATATTATCATGTGTCTCAAGATGGGAAAAGGCACCATGGAAAGAATCATTTAGAAATGATTAGAAATTTATTAGAAATTTCTACAATTTATACTGCAGAAAAGAGGGGTTTAATCTTTTTTAAGTTTTTGGACCATGCCCAGTGATGTTCATGGCTTACTCTAGGCTCAGTGCTCAGAGGACTATATGAGATGCCAGGGACTAAACCCAGATTCAACCTGCTCAGGCCCCAGGGTTTTCATCTTTTCAAGGTCGTTAATTCCTTGGCATCATGTAATCAATGTTACAAATAAAAATAGCCAGAATAACACAAGCAGCTATTACATTGAATTCTTAGAAGGCTCCTGGGAAGCCACTACCTTTACACATGTTTTCTGGATACAGAAGCAGGTGGCAAGAAGTGGGTCACTTCCAATGTAACTTCTGGTGTTGACTCTGAATTCAGCCCCAACAACCTTCATCCTGATGTCCCCTGATCCTAACCACTGTGCAAATGTCTCTCTGTGACATAAGAGTGGGTCACACCTTGTGCATAAAGAAAACACCCTCATTCTCCAAATCCTTATTTATTGAATATCCCCACCCAACCCACTGGTATGTTTTTTTTTTTAATTCTTCCAAACACTGACAAACTCTATGTTGGTCTCTGCGCTGGTTCTCCACAAAGCACAACCCTGATTCTTAAAGTAACATTTTCCCTGGTCTGTTCTGAAGGGCCATCTCAAATCATGTTTTCTGGGGTTCAAAATGTTTGGAAAATAGTGGGCTAAAGTACGTCTTTAAGACAGCTGAAGATCCTATTTTCCATCCTCCAGAGTAAACCCAAGATCACATATACAGTGCACAGGAAATGAGCTCCTGATCCTTATAGGTCTCAGAAAACACTCCTAGAACTGCAACCAGAAAGGTGGTCCCCACATCTGTGGCCTTGGCCCTTAATTTTCCTATAAAGTAGGTCCCCAATGTCTAAAAGTCAAAGCTATACACAGGCGTGCCTTTTCCACTAGATCCTATCCTTTTGGCAATACCATTATAAAAACATTATTCATAAAGAGAGTTAGAGTTGTAGTCTTTCCCTTCTTTTCTCCTAAAGGAACCCCCTCCCAATGTTTAGGCCAAAATATCAGAAAAGTGTCCAGGTACACTTTCTTACATCCAGTAATAAGAAGTTGTGAATTATCATGCTTCATTTTTTTTAGCTTATTTCCATGAGGAAAAGAATGAATAAATGAATGACTGAATAATAAAAAAATTCAAATATTTGAACAAAGCAAACTTGGCTCCAAGTTTTTGCTCTGGTTCAATTGTACAACCTGACATATTCCAAATACCTGTGGCTTCTCTTTCTCCCTCCTCCAATTGGTTATTCCCTTTTAAATTAAATTGTCCACTGAACATGAGTTTTAGTATTTTACATTGCCAAGCTCTTTAGTGAAGGAATGAACCAATTGATTGCTCAAGCTGTTTGACAAATGACTGCTGAGGACCCAAGATGTGCTTGGTTTCATGAAGCCAAGAGGCAGGAAGTTACTCAGGCATTGGCCAACGCACTGCAGGCCACCATTTGCAAGCAAGACTCACGAGCAAATTTCTGCTTTGTTTCGTTTTGGAGGGATGCATCCCAGCAACAACATGGCAAACAGACTCGAAGGGGAGGGAGAAAAACGGAGAGACAATTGCCAGACTGCTGCAGGCTGCCAGACTCAAAATTTGCTAAAACTGACTGGGGTTTCAGTTCTCTCAACTCCTGGCCAAGGAAATGGCTGTGGGGTGTTCAAAGCAAAGAACAAATGCAAAAATCCAAAGAGCCTGAGCAGGCCAACTGTGCTGGAAATGGAGCCTGCTCTGGCTAATATCCCAGAGGCTCCTTCACCCCTGCCTCGCAGGTGGCCCTGTTCCTGCTCTGTGCAGGCTGGCAAGGACAGTGAAGATTCCTGGGAGATATAGCATCTGCCCTGTCCACAGTGCAAAGAAAGGAGGCAAATGCCAAGACCCAAGGGCAGTCTGGAAGGTAATTAGACAAGAGTAGTTCTAGGGGGGAAACGTGGGGAGATGGGGGCAGGAAGTGGGGAGCACAGTGTTCAGGGGGGAAGCAGCAGGCGGAATTAAGGAGAATACAACCTCTCCGGGAAGACTATACAGCGCCCCCTCCAGGCAGCCTGGAGACCTGCACCTGTATATTCAGCCCTCCACATTCTCCCAGGTCCCCCTACCAGACAGCTCAGGTCTGTGTGACATCTTATTCAAGTCACCATACAGATCAGAGATGTTAGCAACATAGATCGAGGTATCTCAGCCACATTTGTTGGTTCTGGCTGGCTCTTCCTTGTCCTTCTGAAACTCTGATCAACTTTTCTGAAGAAACTAAGTTCTCTCCTAGTGAGGTAAATTTTACTCTTCGTTGGGGTTTGAGGGGTACACATTTGGAATTCTTCAGGGAATAGTCCTGGCTCTGTGCCCAGGAGTGATTGCCTAGCAGTGCCAGAGGGCCATATGTGGTGCCAAGAGATTACAACTAGGGTTGTGAGGTTGCATGGCAAGCACCTTAACCCCTATGCTATCTCTTCAACCCCCAAATTTTACTTTTTGAGTGGTAAGTATAGGGAACTGGGGGGTGAGCTCGATGGACAGGTGTGTGTGCTTTGCATGCAGGAAAGGTCTCAAATTGATCCACATGGTCTCCCCAGCAATACTAGGAGCAATAGCATATAGCAATGTGTTCAGAGTAGCCTCTAAGCACCACTAGTAGGGCCTCCCAGCCCCCCACCAAAACTCAACCAATTGGAAACTTAAACCTTCCCTAAAACAAAACAAAACAAAACAAAACAAAAAAAACAACCAAACGCTGGAGTGATAGTACAACAGGTAGAGGACTACCCTGTGTGCAGCTAACCTAGGTTCGACCCCCTGGGTTCTCCAAGACCTGCCAGGAATGATCCTGAGTGCAGGGCCAGAAGTATGTCCTGAGCACTGCCGAGTAAAACCCCCCAAACAAATAAACTAAAGGGGGCAAAAGAAACCAATATCCTCAAAGCATTCTCTGGGAAAAGTGATAGGGCTAAGGGGGTGGTTGAAGTGGTGAAACATCATATGCATAAGGCCCTGCATCAATTCCAGTACTATTAGTGGCCTCTGAGGCCCCCAGAAGAAAAATAAAATAGTAGGAATGTATCTCAGTCTACATATGTTTGCCATAGCAGGTCTCCTCTGACCCACAGTAGAAGTAGAGGAATGAGAGTCTTTATCTTCCCTTATTCAGACTCTACCTCTCCTGCCTTCCTCCTGGCCTTGCACCCTCTTGTACCATTTTTCAAATGCAGAAGAATCAAGGCCATGAGTTCCCTGCCATTGACTTGCTCCACAGACCAGGGGCTGCACTCTTTCAGTCAAAGGCTGTCACTGAATCATTACAAACATGCCAGAGATGTGTACAAATGTGCCCACCTTACAGATAAGGAAACTGAGGCTCAAGCTGCACTGGAGCAGGCTAGAACAGGCATTCTCCCCTTCATTGTGACTCTAAAGGCTAATCAATGAACTATGAATGCATTTCAGCTACCCCCAAAAATGGATCTTTCTACTTTGGGCCAGACTTGGGGGAGGGGGGCTGAATCCAAACAGAAGGGGAGCCACACACCCCCTCCAAGGACACTAATGCCCCAAAGAGAGTGCTCCCCTGGGCTTAGCCAGCAAATCCAGACACAGGTGTCCATGAGCAAGAAGCCAGTAATAAGATGTGAATACTCTCGTTTTCTAAGAAAAATGGTTCAAAAAGGAAATGACTGTTATTTTCACAGCAGAAAGGGGCCACTGGTTCCTTAGCCAGAGTAAGTGATTTACTTTTTCCTGGCAATCTCAGTGACAAGTGAAATGTGTATGGTGCACCAGAGTCCCCCTGGATGAATACTAGCGTATGAGTCTATGAGGTAAAGACCTTAATGTCTAAAATACAACCTTCCAGGTAGCAAAAAGCAAAGGTAGGGGGAGATCGAGGATGACAGAGCTTCTCTAAAGTCCTCTTGTCTCCATCTTCCCCCTCATGGAGTATTTTTGTTCCATAATTGCATTGAATCATCTGGGCTCTCACTCAAACCAACTTCTCCAATTCAACATCCTCTGACACACAGGAAAATGAGACATTACCGAAAATATCCCTCTCTGCCCATCATCTCTTTCCTTTTGGGGTAGCTGGATGAAGGGGGTCAGAAATGTTGCAAAACACAGCTAAGAGCATGAGCAAGTGAGGCTCAAAAAATGAGGCAATGAAAAGTAAAATTTCTCTGTGAAAATAAGGTCAATGTCCCAGGGCCAAGAAGTTTTATGAACCCAGAGACTATTACTTTCTTCCCTTGGGCACCAAATAGCATACCTAGGTAACAACAGCTCACTGAGATATAAGTCCTGTTACTCCAACTTACTAAGAGCATGCAAAACCACCCACAAATTTTCTGGTCATTCTACACACACCAAAGACAGACTGGTCAAGAGAGTGCTCTGGTTTTCATTTATACTCACTTTAGCAGTTGACCATGCCTTGAAAAACCAACTGAGACTTGAAAGCATGAATAACTATAAACCATTTATTTTTAATGGCCTCCTATTTTCTCAACAACCTGAAAACCCCCACTGGCTTAAAAACTTGGACGGCAGAAGAAAAATGAATCCCAGAGTCTCCAGAATATTGGTTCTAACCTTGTCACTCCCCTGACCTCAAAGGCCATTAGAAAGGGCAGAGAGGCATCAGGCAGACATATTTACTGTCCTACGTAATATACAAAACATTAGAGAAAAATTAACAAGGAGAGAAGTAATCAAGCAACCCTCTATATTTAAAGTACATTATTTAAACAGCCTAGCCGATCAAGAACATGCTTCAGAACAACCATGCTGATAATTGCTGTGGACTTCTAAAACACCATTTTATTTTATTGTTTAGTTTGAGATGTTGGAAATCAAACCCAGATTGGTAGTTTGCAAGGCAAATAAATGTCCTACATGCTGTGCTATCACTGACCCCAGAACATATCACTTTTTTTTTTTTTTTTTTTTTTTTTTAGTTTTGGGACCACACCTGGTGGTATTTAAGGGTTACTTCTGGCTCTGTGCTCAGGAATTACTCCTAATAGTGCTTGGGGACTATATGGGATGCCAGAAACCCAACCTGTGTCAGTTGCATACAAGGCAAACAATGCCTTTCCTGCTGTACTATCACTCCAGCCCTGAACACACCACTTTAAAGCATCTTAGAACAAGGTCATTCTTCCACTTAGGTAAGACTCAAAGGGAAAACTCAATTTAAACATTGTATTCAGCAAAGATTATGTACAGGCCATACCAAGCAGAGCCTAAATAAAAGTCAAAATAAATCAACCAAGGCCCTTTTCTCAAGGTCTTACTCAGAAATCCCAATGATAGGCTCAGCCAAAACTCAAGGGGGTTTCCAAAATGTCAGCAGGGTATGGCCATGCACTATGCAATCTCCTTCAAGATCTTTCCAGTCACCCCCAGAAATGAATTATTCTTGTATGATGGCCAGAAAACTGAAGCTTAGGAAAGAACCTCTGTACTATTCTGCTTCCAGCAACACCATTCACAACAGCACAAACATGGATTCCACCTCAATGCTGATGCAAAGAGAGTTGAAGAAAGAAGCTAGCCCAAAGCAACTCAACAAACAAACACACAGCTGTCAAAACAAATGAATCCAAGGCCTTTTAGGATCCAGCCACCAGAATTGGAGGTGATGCTAATGTAATCAATAAGGAAGTACAAGTTACCAGAGAGATTGGCTCCTGGGTGGCAGAGGAATAGCTAAATCCAATGGCAAAACAGGATGGAAACCACCTTATTTGTGGCAGGGCAAAGGGAAAAAGGGGTGGGAAGAAAGGGTGTGGGTGTGGCAGGTGGCATTAGAACTTGGGTGTGGAGAGGAATGGCAATGGCACAGAGGTGTCAAACCACACCCAGTGTGAGTGTTGAGGAGAGAAAGCTGGGGATAGGAGGGAAAGACTAAGTGAAAGAATACAGAAGGTATAGAATGCTAGATGTATAAACAGCCTGTTTCCTCAAGCCTGCAGAGTAGAAGAGTTGCAGCACAAAGTAAGGCCAAAAGCTCAGTAAGAGAATTCCATTCCAGCCCTGTTCAATGCATTTAGTACAATCCATTCATTTGTTCTTTTGGATAGCTTTATAGAGTACATTCTCTGATTATACTCAACTTTCTTAAGAAGGGAACTGAACCATGGAGAGGTCAAGCCAAGTGACAGGGGCTGAGCTCCAGGCTGGTTCTGGCTATTCTCTTGGCCCCTGGAGTCCCCATCAGTATTTGAATAGTGGCATAGGGAGGATGAGGACAATCCAAAAACCAATATTCATGGGCTTTGGGCCCAGCTGAAGCAACATGGGACAGCCCTTCACCATTACAAGAAAACACTGTGAGCAGGGAGCACATGGGGGACAAATGGAGAGCAAAATCCTAAAAGTGTAGAGTGATGTTGGGACTTCAAAGGAAGCTTGGAGAACTACTCATTCTAGAATACAGAGAGGCCCTCACCCAACCCAGGAAGATGCTGGTATCTAACCTCTCTCCTCATCCATCTCCACCTGGGTCGAAAGGAGCCAAGCTGTGCAAAGCAAGATGATAATCCTCCCCTGAGCACCCACATTTCAAGAGGAGAAAATGGCTCAGCCCCAGCAGAAGGGTCAGTAGACATGGCCCAATCATTCCTGCCTGGGGTTGAGCCCTGACCCTGTGACCTCAGACTGCCACCTCCTTCCTACATCCAGTCCTTCTGTTTTGCACTGCCACCAGCAAGAGAAAAAAAAAATAAACCTACCACAAAAATTCTCATAAATTACAATCCCAAATCATCCTTAAAAGCTGAAAAAAGTACTGTCCCCCACATACACCCCAAAAGAAGAAGAAAGACATTTTCAGTGGACTTTACAGTGGGAATCTGACAAGTTGGAACAAAGGTGGCCCAGCACAGTATGAAAATCAGCCAAAGGGCTCCTTGTCTTCTAAAACAAGAGGAGAGTCGTTAAGGAGAAACGCCATCTCTCTCCTCAGCTGCTCCTCAAATTTCTTCTGTGCCTAGGAATTTATTAACACAACTCATTAGTGAACTTATTCTTATAGGGTGTCTTGCCTATTTTGTCCTAATGTTGGGGTGCCAGCAGCTTGGGTGCTCCTAGACTACAGTGTCTTACATGCCAATCAAGGTTTAGTGACAGCAACACAGATCCCTCTAGCAAAGTGTTTTCCAATGTCTATGTCAGAAAGAAGCATCTGAGATCAAGACCTACTACAAACACATTTGAGAAGTTGCAAGGACATCAAGCAATGAAAAGTACAACTATAGTTTGAAATCTAAGTCAGACACTGCCTGTAATTGCCTGTGTTTTTTGTTCAAATGATCGGGAATATTGATCTTCAGTATTATTAATACCATTTTAAAGGGTTATTTATTTATCTTGGCAGAGGGACAATGTTTTCCTTGTTAAAAGACATAATAAAAAACGTTATGTTGTTCCAAGGTATCCTAGATAGGATAATGAATTTTGCACAGATAAAACAATATTTTTCCAGAACCAATTCTATGTTTAGAGCAATACGTTCTCTTCTGGTTGCCATCCTTGAGACTCAGAGAGTTGCAGAAATTCATCTAAAACAATGGAAACCAGCCAGGCAAACGGGGATTCTTGGGCAGCTTACTTCTTCCTTGGGCTCTTTATTTCTTCCAGATATTTATTTCTCAATACGTACAAAGGCTTATTGGTTTTGTTTAGGGATTTGGTTTGGTTTCAGAGTCACACATGGTGGTGTTAGGGGTTACTTCCAAATCTATTCTCAGTCCAGACAGTGCTCAGAGGGTCATATGGTGCTAGAAATAGAACTAGGGCTTCCCACATGCAAAGCAGAAGCTCAGTCCTTTGAGTTTTCTGGCCCTCTACTGTTTTCTCAAGATGGGTTTGGAAGAATAAGAACAGGAGCTATTCTCAGAAGAGAAACAAGATCAGCCCAGGAAGAGTTTTTACTCTCTAGTTTACATGACAGTGTGAAACAGAAACACTATTTAGCAGAGCTTGAATCACTAACTGAAGCACAGACTGGAATCCAGATGAGTGAGCTCAGAATCAAAGAGTCCTTGTAGTTTGATGATTTCAGAACTGAGCACAAGGAGAAAGTCGAGAAGGGTTTGAGGGAAACAGTTCAGAGCAACACCCCCCCTCCAAAGACCCAGGTCCAGCTGTGTGAAAGTGATCGATAAAGAGCGAACATAGGCTCCATCCAATTCAAACCACTCATGCTCCAGGAGTCGCAGCTGCCTGTGGCCCCTCCATCCTCACCTAACTCCTACTCACTGACTTTCTCTGGGTGCGAGGAGCCAAATAAGATCACAAAAATAGTTTTTAAAACCCACCCAGCATGTTATTTTGTTAGAATTTGAAGACAACTAGTAGATGATGGACCAAGTCTGAAGATAATTGAATCTCCTTTAAGGCCACTCAAGGGAAGCAGTGAGGAAAGAAATTTGGGACAATCCAAAAAAGATTTGTACGTGACTCTGCAGTGAGACAGATGGATTCTTTTGCCTTCCTAATTAATTTCCTCCTTCCGAACCCACAATACAGTCTGCCTTCAAGAACACACACTAACTGATAATGGGGGAAGAAGAGGCCAAGAGTCACTGGGTGGTCTTGGCCAACCCTCGGAAGAATTTGATTCGGGGTGGGGAGTGTCTTTGCAATGCTCTTGACTAGCACCTCTGTGAAAGGAGGTGTTTATCTTCTTGTACTATCTCTACTAAGCCTTTCAATGGCATTGCCCGATAAACAACAGCACACCCATGGTATTAAAAAAAAAAAAGGCAAAAGAAATGGCAGAAATTTACCTTGCCTAGCAGCTGGCAAAGGGAGGTCTGGGGCTTGAGCCAAGAGGAATATGGCACCAACACCTGGTTTTCTGTCCTGTGGCCTTGCTCTTTCCAGTTTCAGAGAAACAATTCTCAAAGTGAATGGTCCCCATACAAGATCACCCCCCCCCCAAGGCTGCCATGGCAAATCCCAGCATCTCTGACAAGTAATACAATTACTCTGAATCTGCCCCACCCAGTGATAGCCCACCTCAGTGTCATCTGATATTCATTCACTACACCTTCCCCCCCCCAAGGGCGTGCCCACCATTTCTGTGGGCACAGACCATTAGGGAGCTATTTCTCCCCCCACTTTGAACACCACGGTTTTAGCAACGCCACATGGCCCATTCGATCTCACAGTCTGGCACAGGCAGCCCAAGAGGGCTGTTTAATCTTGACAGAGTCTCATTAGTGTCAAGGGGTGATTCAATAAGAAAACTGGAAAACAAGGGGAAGAGACCCCAGCTAAGACCAGTTTCATTAAAACAATAATGACTTCATCCACACTGTGCCCAGTTTCAGAGAGCTTCCAGCTCCCTAATCATTTTCTGGACAGTTTCCATTCCTGCCTGCTTCCCTGTTGGTGTAAATCCATCAATCTCCAGGGAGGTTGGGCCTGGGAAAAGGCACATAATGTTAGGTCTGCAGAGACCCGGTTGTAATGACAGAGCCAAGTGATGTCAGTTTAAATTACAGTTTTTTTTTTAATTTTAAAAAAGTGGGGGCCAAGGCAAAGCCCCAAGTCTCCTGGAGCTTGTCTGCTTGCCTAGAGCAAGTGCTCTACCAAAGAGGGTAGAGGAACCGGTTTCCATTTGCCTAACAGAGTCCTTGCTGCTGCTAGCAGCTTCCAAGAAGGCACTTGGCAGGAAAAGGCTCTTTCAACATGCCAGCTAACATGCACAGCTTGAGCCAGCCTGGGACTCCAGCATAGACCAGCTCCCGATGCAAAAGAAAGGAGGTCCAGACCCACAAGGCAAATCCTTGCTTCTGAACCTCCTTTTGCATACCCCATTAATTGTGGAAACCCACAAGCTTTCCTTCAAGAATCTGCCAATTTCCTGAGTTAGAAGCCCCAACTTTTTCAACACCAAGGCTCCTTCTATATTACTACAGTGAGCACCACAAGTCAAAGACACCTCCCTACCATGACCACAGCTGACTGCTTCTGTTAGAAACCAACGTTCTCAGGGGTCCCAGAACCCATGATTCCATTGGTCCCAGAAGACCAGACTGGGCGGCCACCAGATTAAAAAGTCAAATTCGTAGAGGCTGAGCACATGCTTTTTGCCAGCAGGAGATTCAAGCTTGATCCCCGGCACCATATGGACCTTAGAGCCCTGCTCCAAGTGATTCTCCTACCCCACCCCACAGCATTGAACCCAGAGTCGCCCCTGAGTACCACCGGGTATGGCCCCCAAACAAGCAAACAAATATGAAATCTGAAACAGTCATAATGCTTTCCATGTATTGAAGGCTCCTTATTGGGACTGGTATTGTGTTTTATATATGATTTACAATGATTTAATTATTTTCACAACACTGAGATGAGCAGTATAATTCTCTTCCTCTAAGATTCAGAAATGATGAATCAGAGAGAGGGTAAGAGAGGGTGACAGACAGACAGACTTGAACATCAGAGTGTGGGGCTCGAGTAATAGTACAGCAGGTAGGACACTATTTGCCTTGCATGTAGCCGAACTAGGCTCAATCCCAATATGGTCTCCATAACCCACCAGGAGTGATCTCTGAGCAACAATGGGTGTGGAGCAAAGCACACACACACACACACACACACACACACACACACACACACACCAAAAAACTCCAGGTGCAAACAACCAAGATTGCTTTTTAGATACTGCTGCATATATGTACCTAACTTTATCACTAAAAGTACTGGCACTTAGATCAGTCTCCTAGATGCCCCCAGAGACCCCCTCCACCACATCCCTGGCCCATTTTCTTGAATGGGAAAAGACAAGAAGATGCTTCAGTCTGAGAAACAATGTCACTATGTACTGATCAAAGCACCAAAGAGCATCGGACAATATTAGGTAGTTTCCTTTTTCCACAATCCCTAACTCTCTCCCCCCAGGAATGAGGGAGAAGCTTTCTTCCACTGCTAATGATAAAAACTGCAGGTTCTATGAAAACAGTTCAATATTTTCACCAGGTAAAATTAGTTTTAAAAGTATATGCTAGTAACAGAACTGTGTATGTGGAGATGGACAGGAGAAGAGAATTCCAAATGCCTTCTATAATATGCTGGCAAACATTCTGGATATACAACCAAGACTTGTCCCCAAAAATACATTGAAATTTTAATGTCTAAAAAGAATCCCACACACTTCCTAGTATTCCAGATTTGTTTTCTATATTTGTGCAATACATAATCATTTTCAAAACTACTTATATACAGAATATATAGTTATATGACAACATATAACCAAATTACCTTCGTACTATATTAACCAAGAAAGAATCACAGAGAAAATCCAAGTTTGGTAGCTCCTCTGGGCATTTCTCTTTTCTTCAAAGGATGCATGGCCAGTTGGGAAGTTTTTTCCATCATACTTTCCAGCTCAATCCAGATGTGTTACCCCAAATATCTGCCATCTTTTCTCTGCCTTGTCCCTCTGCCCACAGAATACACCACTAGGCAGATGGCAGCAAGACTGGTAGGAGGTGATCATGCTATGCCAGGCTCTGTCCACTGCTTTTTGAAAATTCTAAAGCATCACACTACTGGGAACAGAAAGTACATGTCTATGGAAAAATCTACCTTGAATGAGATCAAGCTGCACAAAATTCAAAGAATTCCTAAATAGCAGACTGAATTTTTGACAGATGGTGTCTCAGGGCTTACTCCTGCCTCTATGCTCAAGGATCCCTTCTGGGAATGCTTGGGAGACCATGTTCAGCCCTAGAAATTGAATGAATTTGACTGAATGCAAAACAAGCACTTTAACCCCTATATAATCAATCTCTCCAGACTCCAAGCCCTGAATTTATTTTTACCACATGCAGTGATGCTCAGGGCTTACTGAGCTCAGGAATTACTCCTGGTGGTACTTTTGGATGATATGCTAAGAATCAAATCCAAGTTGGCCACGTGTAAGGCAAGCACCCTCCCTGCTCTGGCTTCCAGATCCTGAATTTAAATCCCATCTATAAGATTTAAATCCCATCTATAAGATTTAAAGTCCTGCGTCCTGTCTGTTGCCCTGCCCGATGGGGTGGCCACTCTCAGCCTTAGGCCTGTCGCTCACAAGGTGACATAGTCCCCAAAAGCCTGAATCACATCTGCATGGGTTAATGGTCCTCTGGGAGTCATCTTGGGTCATCCCAGAAGGAGCCAGTGAACAGAAGGTGGAGGAGGTATTTAATGAACTTGCTGAAAGAAGGATCAGCAAACATGAAGCCTCAGGAACAAGTAAAAGGACATTTGTCTTGGCAGGAACAAAAGAACATGCACATTTTCCTGGTCCTTTACTGAATACCTGCCTCCCCCTCGGGACCTTTGTCCTAGTGCTCCAGGACAATGGTCACATAGCAGTTTCATCTTAGCCCTGCCCAGAATTCTCTAAGGATGACAGTGCCTCAGGTCCCCAGGTCATGAGCAGCAGCTGGTGTTCAGAGAGAACTGATTCTGCAGTGCTTTATTCCAGAAGCTTCTGCCTCCTGTAGGCAGCTAGAATCAGGAGAAAGTGAACACAGAGGGGCAGGACATGGCCAGTCCAACACAATGGCAACCCATGATATTCTCACCTACTCTCATTTTTAACTTTCTTCGTGTGTGTGTGTGGGGGGGGGGCTTCCCCAGTAGTGCTCAGGCAGTCAGGAAGTCAGGAGGCCACTCCTGGTGATATTCCATCAAATAAGGGCTATTGCGCTAGAGGGTCTAGTGATGAGGTGTCGTATTTGGGTGTAGGGCTGTTGGGTGTTTGGGGGAGGGAATATGGGTGACAAGAATGAAGGAAGGAAGGGCTCCATGCCTGTCAGTGCTCAGAGGATAGTCCTGGCTCTGTGCTCAAAAATCACTTCTGGCAGTATATGGGCGACTGACTATATGTGGTATCAGGGATTAAACCAGGCCACCATAGTCAACATGCAAGACAAATGTCTCATCTCCTGTACCAACATCTATTTTTCTTTTCCTTTTAAAACGAAAGTGACAAGAGGGCAGGAGCAGGTCTGTCAATTGGTTCCCACTTTTCCGCTGTGGTTTGTTGGGCCACAGTGGCCCAAGCTTAACTCAGGGTTCAGAAGTCATTAGATAAACATGTGATGCCGGGGATCAAATCCCCACTTCCTGCAAGCAAAGCTACTGTCCAGCCAGTGAGCTATCCCTCTCTCCAGCCTGCTCAAACTGTTATTACATGAGGAGTGGCTCTGTTGGAGAAGGTAGGTGCGAGCCCTTACAACCAGCATGTGCAATCATCAAAGCTATGGGAGGTTCATTGTTCAAAGACAGTGATAGCATGACGGACATGTCATCTTTCAGGCAGAGCCAACAGGAAGAAGATCCTCCCTGGGCTTGCAGGAAACTAGTGGAATTCTCTATGAGAAAAGACAACTAGAGGTCAGCTAAAAACCAGCTCAGGGAAGGAATTAAAGTGGGAAAGGAGCTGAAGGAGTCAAAGGCACATCAGGGCACACCAGTAAAACCTTGAGTGTTAAAATAAAATAATAAAAGAAAAAGAAAAAAAAAAAAGAAAAAAACAAAAAAAAGAAAAAAACACAAAAAAAAAAAAAAAAAAAAACCTTGAGTGTTTGTGTATATTTGAGATACCAACCACCTAGTCTCAAGTGCCTATTCTGTAAAAATATCTTCTCATGGGGCTGGAGCGGTGGCGCAGCAGTAGGGCATTTGCCTTGCACGAGGCTGACCTAGGATGGACCACAGTTCGATTCTCAGGCATCCCATATGGTCCCCGAAGCCAGGAGCGATTTATGAGTGCATAGCCAGGAATAACTCCTGAGAGTCACCAGGTGTGGCCAATATATATATATATATATATATATATATATATATATATATATATATATATATATATATATATATATCTTCTCATTTCTTCAGTAATTTATTCTTTTCTTTTTGGAGTGTGGGTTGGTTGGCAAGTACTTGACAGCACTGGGGACTATGCCTGATTCTGTGCTCAGAGGTCACTCTGGAAGTGCTCAAGAGACTCTATGTGGTACTATGATTAAACTGGAGTCAACCACATCTAAGGCCAATCAATGCCTTATCCCTATACAATCTTTCCAACCCTCTCCCTCATTCGTTCCTTCTTTGTTTTAATTTCCTTTTAGGCTCCATGATTTGCAATATTAATGACAGCAGGAGTTCACATAAAAAACATTCCAGCACTACATCTTTCACTAGAGTGTCAACTCCTCTCCCCCATGTCCCAGTGTCCCCACCTACCTACCCACTTTAGTCCTCAAACCTCGATGATATGCTTCCTATTAAGACAGTTTCTGTTGCCCTTGAGCATTTGCTGTTTCTTTCCTCTATACAGTGGTCTCAAACTCGAGGCCCGCGGGCCGTTTGTGGCCCTCTGTACAACATTTTGTGGCCCTGCCCTAGAGGAATCTTTTTTGTTTTGTTTTGTTTTAGTTGTTTGGGTCAAATCCCCCAATGTTCAAGGCTTACTACTGACTTTGCACTCAAGGATCACCCGACTTTGCCTCCTGCGGCCCCCAGGTAAATTGAGTTTGAGACCCCTGCTCTATTAGGTTATAAAAGTGTCTCTGAGGGAGATCATTCTGTGTCTATCCTCTCCTGACTATCTGAACTCAGCATGATCCTCTCCAGACCCATCCACGTAGTCCCAAATTGCATGATTTTATCTCTTCTGATGGCTGAGCGATAGAGAGTCCATTGTGTATATTAAAGGCTTTCACCATGTGTTTAGTATGGGACTATGAACAAGAAATAGGTGGATAAAGAGGGCATGATCCAAGGCCAGAGCAATAGCACAGTAGGTAGAGTGTTTGTCTTGCACACATCCAATACAGGTTTCATTCCTGGCATTCCATATGATCCCCTGAAACCATCAGAAGTGATTCCTGAGTGCAGAACCAGGAGAAACCCCTGAGTACCACTGGTGTGGCCCCAAAATGGGGGGGGGTGTCCTTGCTCTACAGAATTCCTAGGCTTGCTGAAGGGAGACTGGCTATAGAGTTCCCACCAAGCAGGGTTTCTTAAACTTTTTCCACACGCAACCCCTTTATACCCGAGACATTTTTACAGGACCCAAGGTAGACAGGAATATAAAACAGGCATACACCGCAAACATGTATGGATAATCAATCATAAAAAGATTTTTAAACACCTTTTCAGGGGAAGTTTCCCAGGCCCCAGTTTCAGAAGTGGGGCCCCAGGGCTCCAAGTGCAATGGGCAAGAAGCTGACCCTGCCAGCAGGGCACCCACTCACAGGCCTGACCAGTTAACTGCCCAGCACAGCACTTCGAAAATTAATTAAAATAATGGCTTTCGCTTGCATGCTCAGCCCTTCCCCCTCTATCTGATTTCATCCTCAATTAATCTATCACCAAATAAGTAAATAAATAAATAAACCAAAAAGAAACTATTCTTGGAAAAAGAAAACGAAGACCTAAATGTTATGACGCTTAAATCCATCCCTTTCAAGTCTCTGTGAAGGAACACCTGGAATTTCACAGAAAATAAATTTCAGTGTGGAAAGGAAGCCGGTTATGACACACTCAGATAGTTCATGAGATAAACCATAGCTTCTCCCTAAAGCCTTAGGGAGATGCAAATCGCTTCCAGCAGACTCAGTCGGAGAGAAGACCCAGGAAAGGTTATTTCCCAGCTTGGGAAAGAAACGTCTAAGGGACAGATGAGAAAAATGAAATAAACTGAAAACAAAAAACTGAGGTGCCGGGGACCCTAAGGGCAGGAGAAAGCTTTCCTGCCCTAAATCGGCCTGACATGGGAACCAAGTCTCCTGTGCGTTTGGTGCCAGAAAGGAAAGGCTGTATGTTTGCAAAGAAACCACATATTGCAGATCAAATGCAAGGACCCGTCTGTCGCTGGGGGAGATGCTGTGGACGCGTTGGTGGGGTCCTGCAGCCATAGCCCCATGCCCTGCGCCCATATTTCTTCATGGATTACCCCAGCAGGAAACGAGCCGTCTTTGAATGGAGGGTTTTGTTCAGAATTCTAATCGCTTCCAGCATTTGCCCCAGACCACAAGGAACACACAAAATTCATTTAGACATCCAGGCCAGACGTGAAGAATTTCTCTGTCAGATCTCGTAAGCGGCCCCAATTGAAGTGCCCCCAATTGAGGGGGCTCCATGCGGGGTCCAGAGAAGACAGTCAAACAGCACAGGGGTGGGGTGGCCATGACAGTGAGGCAGTTCTTGAAAAGAAATTAAGGAACACAACTCGCTTTCCTCTCTGGTCTGTGCCAAGGAGAGACACAGAATCGCGGCCATCAGCCCCAAGCAGCAACCTCACGATGGTCCCTGCCCATGGACTGCCACTGTTTGCTTTCAGATCCCCTTGCTGTGCAGTCTATCGACTTCAAAGTGAAGCTTTCATGTGTTCGCATTCAACAGCTTCATCCTCATTAATTGGATCAGTGAAAGTCGACTGCTGTCTGCTTCCTATGCCATCACAAAAGCTGCCTGTGTCCAGTCAAAGTCAGACACAAATTCGGAGAGCCTACTATGAGCTGAGCACTGTCGTGGGCCTAGTGCTAATTGAATGATGGTGGCCATACAATTAATAGATTGTTTCATTATCTAGCATAACACTGTAATAATAACCACTGCCAGAATCCCAACCATCAATCAATAGTTGTCAGTAAGTAAGCACTTGTTGTATGAAAGGCTGTGAAAAATGTCCCAAGCATACCAGATATCATTCCTCCCAGCCTTTGAGCTTGGATAATTACCACTTTCCCCCCATAAATAGATGTGGGGAAGAGGATGCCAAGAGATTACATGAACTTGCTCAAAGTCACACACATACAGCTTATAAAGGACAGAGCTGGGATCGAAACCCAAGCCCATCTCCAAAGGCAATGCCTCTGCTTCATTAAAGACAGACAACACTGAACTAGCATTCAGTTGGCCGTAGTATAAAAAAAGGATGAGACAGAAGATGAAGTTTTCCCGATGACAGCAGAAGAGGCACTCCAGTGACATTACTCATCTGGCCCGGCGCAGAACAACATTTGTAGTAGAAGCTTGTCTTTGTAATAGAATCTTGTCGTCTCCTTAAATTTCCAGACCAGCCTATTATGTGTGACTCACTTTCACCCCTCAAAGGAACCATCTAAAGTAATCAGCTATAAACACAGACCAGGACAGCCGAGGTGAGACAATTTAACCCAGCCAGGGAAGTAAAAACAATCTGAACATTCTTCCCTAGAAAATACATTTGGTTTCCATGAAGTGACGTGAAATTACCTATGGGTGTGTGTCTGTGCTCATGTGTGTGTGTGTATAAGGTTAGATTTTCTCATTTGACCACTGCATTCCTTGGTTAGGATATGATAAAGCTTTCTTTACAAGGCTTAGGGAATGACCATCTTAACAAAGAACACATTCATAAAAATTAAATCCGAAACTGAACTCAAGGAATGAAAGCTTAATAAAAGGTACATATGCATCTAATTTATTTTCTTTGACAGGGGGTGATTTGAGACGCACCTGGCAGTGCTCAGGTATGGTAGTGGCAGGACTGAAAGAGAGTGAGCCACTTGTCAGGCAAGTGCTTTGCTGCACTTACTATCTCTCTGATCCACGTGTAAGATTTCTGAACAAAACCAGAGAATAAGAAAGAAGTAAAACGAAGGGGCAAGAGAGATAGCACAGCGGTAGAGTGTTTGCCTTGCATGTGAACGACCCAGGGTGAACCTGGGTTCAATTCCAGCATTCCATTTGGTCTCCTGAGCCTGCCAGGAGCAAATTCTGAGCACAGAGCCAGGAGTAACCCCTGAGCAACACCAGATGTGAGAAAGAAGAAAGGAAAGAAAGAAAGAAAGAAAGAAAGAAAGAAAGAAAGAAAGAAAGAAAGAAAGAAAGAAAGAAAGAAAGAAAGAAAGAAAGAAAGAAAGAGAGAGAGAGAGAGAGAGAGAGAGAGAGAGAGAAAGAAAGAAAGAAAGAAAGAAAGAAAGAAAGAAAGAAAGAAAGAAAGAAAGAAAGAAAGAAAGAAAGAAAGAAAGAAAGAGAAAGAAAGAAAGAAAGAAAGAAAGAAAGAAAGAAAGAAAGAAAGAAAGAAAGAAAGAAAGAAAGAAAGAAAGAAAGAAAGAAAGAAAGAAAGAAAGAAAGAAAGAAAGAGAAGAAAAAGAAAGAAAGAAAGAAAGAGAAGAAAAAGAAAGAAAAAGATGAAAGAAAGAAAGAAAGAAAGAAAGAAAGAAAGAAAGAAAGAAAGAAAGAAAGAAAGAAAGAAAGAAAGAAAGAAAGAAAGAAAGAAAGAGAGAAGTAAATGAAACAAACACCCCCCCCCAAAAAAAGCCACCTTTAAAACCTACAAAAATGAAAAGTTAGATTAAAAAAACTGTAAGGTTTCAAAGATAAAATGGCCAAGTGGTTCTCTAGACACGGGGGACAACTCTTCTGGGGTCCCCATCCTTCACTGGGTAGAGAGGCCCCAAGTCTCAGCCCTAGGATATCAGTCTAGTTTGGGTTAGTGAAAACCTTCATAAAGAGAATCCTGACTGTGACAGAACAGGAGGTCCATGGGAAGATATGCAGGGAGCCTTCCCCAGACCCCCAACCACACCCAAACACCAACATATCATCTTCACATAATTCCCCAGTGTTCACAGAAGGGTGTTGTGCCTGAGCATACCGGCACATGGCAAGAACCTTTACACTGAGGGGTCAGGCCAAATTCAGAGGTACATCAAAATGGACCCAATGGCTTTCATCTTCCTTTGCAGCCTCAGCGACGTTCTTCTCTTTCCGGCACAGCACTCAAACTCAGAAACGGAGACATCACAATAAGATTTACTTATTCCTCAAATAAGTAAATATTTATTTAGGGGAAGATCCTTAACTCTAAGACTCCCATACAGTGTCCAGCTTTTAGAGTAATTCTATGAGGAACACTTACAGGAGTGGCGAATACGCACCTCTCGAGACGCATGCGGCTCCCGGCCAAAATATGAATACGGCTCTTTGCCTCTTATCATTTTTTTGTATACTGTGGTTCTTTGCCAAGTTTGGATTTTGTTCTGCTGCTTCTGAGGAGGGACCTCTGAGGATCTCCGAGCGCGGAGTCCCGCCTCCCATCCCTCGGAAACAACTGCACGGGTCAGCGAGCGGGGGACCCGTGTGTCACATGTTGGGTCACATCCTGCCTTTAGTTCTTAGTGTGGAGGACGCAGCACACCCTCACCATCACTGCAGGATTTTGACCCTCACTCAACATGGCAAAATGCAATATGTGTTGAATATATTATTGTTAAAATTAGATGCTTTTGTGTGAGTGTTTGTCTTTTTTGGCAGGTCACTGCGTGGTGTGGCTCTCTGACTCTCACAGTTTAAAATTTTGGCTCTTTGTGTCGAACTTGTTCGCCACCCCTGAGTCTTAGCATAACTGACCTGTTCACTTGTAAACACTGAACAAGAGTTAGCTGTTATTAGTCTATGATTTTTTTCTATCTTGGGAGGGGGCCCATCTAGCACGTTCAGGGGCTACTTCTGGTTCAGTGCTCAGAGCCACTCATGGCAGTGCTTGGGGACGATGCCTGCCCAGGGATGGAACCAGGCCTCCTGAACACTTGGATATACATTAGTCCTTTGGAAACTCTCCCAGCATACCTATAATAGACTTGGAAGAAGGAAAAAAATGCCCTAATAAAGGCTGGATTCAGAAAAGTATTGTGGAGCTGCAATTGACTGACTTTGTATGCATCATCAGAAATCACCATCAGATGTCTATTTCTGCTCTCAAGGCAAAATGTGGCCATTTGGTTAAGTGAACAAACATCTCCATTGATATATCATTAATATTGTACAAATTTAGTACAATGTTAGTATTAGATGCTAGGAAACATATCTAGTGTGTGGAATTCATCACCAATGCTGATTAAACATGGCATCTATCAAGCTCTCTGGTTGATTTCCTTTGAGGTTTCACCAACACACAGCTGCCGAGATTCACAAACTCATTGGGGGTGACAGATTGGAAGAAGCAACAGTAATTATGGATACCTGGATACTAGGATACCTGGGCCAGTGTTCCCCTGAGGCAGCCGGGAAACTTGACCCCAAAGAGCATGCCTGCCTAAAGAAGATCCAAGATGTCTGTTTGCTCCTAACAGTCCAGACTTGGGTCCTTCCCACATTTTTGCCAGTCCAGCACAGGCAAACCCAAAGGGCAGCCAGATCTGTGGTTAAAAAGAACCTAAGGGGAGAATGTTCTCTACCTTTCTTTCAATTGAGAATATTTTCACCTCCCAATACAGATTATACCATTTGCTGAAGCAATGATGTGCATCTTAAGACTGAGACAACAATCCCCGAGTATACTGCTGACCTCTGAATCCTCTGAATAAGGACATCTTGTTCTCTCTTCACATAATTTGCTCTGTTGACACTTTTGTCCAAGGAGGTAGGCTGAATGGAGCCACAATTTTATAAAACAGAAGCAGCTAATCAGGCTTAGTCAGATCACTTTGTGATTTTATTCCCTTTATTTGTTTGTTTGTTTAAGCACGTGGTTACGAAACTGTTCGTAATTAAATTTCAGTCATACAACATACACCACTTTTCACCACCACTTCGACAGATATATCCTAGGAACCCAAAAACACCATGCAGAAAACCCCTCTGCATTCTTATGTTCACTGCAGCACTATTTACAATAGCCAGAATCTGGAAACATTCTAAGTGCCTGAGAACAGATGAGGGGATAAAGAATACACAATGGAATATTACACAGCTGTTAGGAAAAACAAAGCCATATTATTCATTTGGTGTTTATATTATACTTGATCATTCTAGTTATTTTAGTTATTTACTATTTGGGACAATGCCTGAGGACCCAGCGACCATCCTGACTATCCCTTGCCTGACACTACAGGTAGGAAAGCCCAGCAATGCTTAAAGATTACCAGGTCTATCCCCAGTGGAGTGAGGGGGTGGGTGGTGGGGTGGCAAGGGGTGTGTTATGCAGTGCCAAGAATCAAGCTCCAAGCCTCACACATGCATATGCTGCAGTCCTTTGAGCCATCTCCCTGGCCCAAATAATTCTTAATAGGCTTCTTTATATCCTCATGATAACTTGAAATGACCTTGGAAATATCTAGAGTCCCATTAAAAGGCCAGTCTGGGGCACAAAAAGACCCCTATTTGTATTAATCACACAAATTAAATGCTACATACTAATGGGCAGAATTCACAAGAAGAAAGAAAAGGGGGCAATGGGAACAGTTTCATGGCCAAATATCTTCTTTATAAGCATGATGCCTTATAAGTTGGATCCCAGCACTGAGCATAGTCCTGGCGGCTCTGCAGTCTTGACAGCAAAACCACCACAGAGTCAGTTGCCAGCACAATGTAGTCAGTGTCTGAAAGCACTACAGCTAAAATATGATCCCTAGCAAGTCCCACAGCTAAAAAGTATGTGAGCACCATGACTCAGTACATGTACTGAATGAAATCGTGTAATTCCCAGAAAAGCACTCCTACTATGTATATGGGTATTCAACCAAGTATGACTAAACTCAAGTGTGTCTGAGCCCTGGTCATGGCAGGAACAACCATGGAGAGGAGGGGCAAAAGGAAAAAGAACATGAAGATAAATGACAGAAGTGAAACCTAGCAGCTCCAGGGTTAAGAGAGTCATGTCTTTCATACTTGGACTGCCTGTTTCTTTTCTACAAAGTCTATTTCCTTTTTTTTTTTTTTTTTGTTTTGGTGGTTTTTGTGAGGGCCACCAACAGTGCTCAGGGGTTACTCCTGGCAGGCTCAGGGGCGAAAGCAGATAGAATGTGAGGGATTGAATCTGGGTCAGCCACATGCAAGGCAAATGCCTTATCTCCTGTGCTATCACTTTGGCCCCAAAAGTCTATTTTCAAACATAAAAGCCACAGGAAGATGAGATGGTTTCCAGGATAGAAAGTCAAGACACTTGGCAGTTGGATCAGACACAGAGGAAAAGGCTGCCCTTTGATGTGTGCATCCTACTTTCCATAAAATGCAGGTCCAAGCATTTTATTGAAACTTAACAGGAGTAGATGGAAGGGATGCTAAAAAATGGGAAGGATGTGATATTCAGATCAGAGCTAAATCAGATATAACATTTCAGAGGTTTTCACTTTCTTTACAGAAAATCACTTTTGAAAGTTGGTTTAAGTGCCCTTACACACACACACACACACACACACACACACAAAATCAGCCTGAGACTTATTCAGAAGTTCTAGCCCCAAACCCTAAGGTTATCTACCTCTTATCTCTACCATCTCTATCCCGAACATTTCTCACTTTCTTGATGAAGGTCAACTTTTCAAAGCAGAATGCAGAAAGAAAGAAATAAAGAGAGAGAAATAAAGAGAAAAGGAAGGAAGGAAGGAAGGAAGGAAGGAAGGAAGGAAGGAAGGAAGGAAGGAAGGAAGGAAGGAAGGAAGGAAGGAAGGAAGGAAGGAAGGAAGGAAGGAAGGAAGGAAGGAAAAGAATCAAAACTTGGGGCCCAGAGAGATAGCACAGCGACGTTTGACTTGCAAGCAGCCAATCCAGGACCAAAGGTGGTTGGTTCGAATCCCGGTGTCCCATATGGTCCCCCGTGCCTGCCAGGAGCTATTTCTGAGCAGATAGCCAGGAGTAACCCCTGAGCAATGCCGGGCGTGGCCCAAAAACAAAAACAAATCAAAACTTGCACTTGCCTGGTTCCCTATGGCAAGATAATCCAAGATTCCTCCACCAAATCAAGGTGCTGAAGAGCCACGGGCAGAAACTCTCTCCAGGGAGGCAGATTTCTCAGCAAGTCCAAGGGCAGCAGGATTTCAAAAACATTTTCCTAAACACAGTGGGTTCTGCACCCTGAGATATTCTAGCTCTGTCACATAGCTTGAAAGCAGAATGATCTTGTCCGTGTAGCATTTAAACCTGGATCTCTACTCAGCATTCATGCACTATCCAAAAGAAGAAAGAAAAAGACTTGAACTACAAATGTCTCAAAAGAAGAGGGAGGCACGATTATTTAACTGAAAGCCATCAAGTGGAGCTTATTTATAGTGTTTAATGACTGTTCCTTGAAATTCAACATAATGAGAGAGGGGTGGATGTGCAGGGCATTTGAGCATTTTTGGAAGGAAGTGGACACTCTGGTGATACGTTAGGTGTTAAAACAGTGTATGCAAAAAACTACTGAGCATGGTCCCATGACTCACAGGATCTCACTACAAAATTTTAAATGAATTTAAAAAAAAAGTGCTCCCAGAAGCACTTCCATTGGGGTCTCCAGAGCCACAAGGGATGTGTGGCTTCTGGGTCACTGCAATCAGGAGCATGCAAGAACCACAGTTGGGGAGGGGAAAATAAAAGGAGGGGAAGGGAGAGAAAAAAAAGGGAAAAGAAGAAAAAGGAAGCAGGTGAAAGTAAAAGTAAAGGGAGGGAGAGGAGAGGAGGGAAGAGGAGGAGAGAGGAGAAAAGGGAAAGAGGAGGGAGAAAAGAGGAAGGGGAGGAAAGAAGAGAGAGGGGAAAGTCCAGCAGGGCAGGGCAGGGCCCATAGTGAAAAGATATACTGGCAGGAGAACTGCAAGTGACTCAAGGTCAATGGACACCCAAGGCCATCTCTCCAGAAAACCAAAGTAATCCAAATCCAGAGGTCCTGCTATTGCTGAGTGGTTTGTGTCCTGGGGGGCCTAGGAGTGAGCAGGGTGAGAGGGGCACCTCTGCAGCTTAGCACAAAGGCAGTGTAAGACCCTGGGTGGACGGTACTTAAGTTTCCATTTCCTGTTTCACACTCCAGAGCCCCAGACCTAAAGAGTTTTCGACCAACTCTACAAGAATATATTGATTTATCCACCCAGACACAGAGTGCAGCATGGGTTACACTGGGTGGTAACTCACCATCTAACAGCCATAATGACAGGATCCTCAAGCAAAAGCAAAAGTGCTGACTAGTTCTGTGCTGAGGAGTGGTTCCTTAATGGTGTTGAGGGGACCATATGCCATGCCAGGATGATAGAACCAGAGTCAAGGTTTCTGCAACCCAGCAAGCACCTTAGCCCTTGTACTGTCTTCCTGGCCTCAGAATAAATATCTCCTCACTGTTGACAGCATCCAAAGATATGTCCTCAACAGCCCAGCAAAAAAAAAGTCTGATCTCCACAGGCAAACAAGACAAAGGGAAAACAAGAGCTGTCATTAGATTTAAATACAAAGTACACTTGAAAGTTCAACTCAACTAGTACTTTTGGCGGCAACAAGATTTAGTCTTTAAAGCAAAAGTTCAGATGTTTAGGAGTCAAGTTTAGGAGTATAGTCTTATCTGAATCACAGAATCACTGTCATTCTGGAAAAAGACAAAAACATACCCTGTCTGTAGCCAGCAAGGTTGAATCAGTCTTTGAATGGAAATGCAAACACTGCTTAGCTAAGGCGAGGGTCCCTGTTTGTGAGGCGGTCTTGGGTTAGGAGAAAGAACTAGGTGCTGGGAGCTGTGGAGAAAGATTCCAATCATTCCCTCACCAGAAAACACCAGTAAAAAAAACAAAAAGAAACAAAGAAAAAAAATAGGTGAAAATAAAACTTGAAGCTACCATAAATTCAAGCATCTTTTCTAAAAGCTAAGAATATGGGGTCAGAGTGGTAGGTAGCCCAGCGGCAAGGCTCCCAAGCCAGAAGCGATTTCTGAGCACACAGCCAGGAGTAACCCGAGTGTCACCGGGTGTGGCCCAAAAACCAAAATAAATAAATAAGTAAATGGCTGGGGCTGGAGCAGTGGCGTAAGGGATAGGGTGTCTGCCTTGCACATGCTAATCTAGGATGAACCATGGTTTAATTCCTTGACATCCCATATGGTTCCCCAAGCAAGGAGCAATTTCTGAGTTCATAGCCAGGAGTAATCCCTGAGTGCCACCAGTGTGGCCCAAAAAGCAAGATAGATGGATGGATGGGTGGATGGATGGATGGATGGATGGATGGATGGATGGATGGATGGATGGATGGAGAGACAGATAGATGATAGATAGATAGATAGATAGATAGATAGATAGATAGATAGATAGATAGATAGATAGATAGATAGATAAAGCTAAGAATACGCACAAAACCTTCAAGGAGAAGCTAATGAACAAAAAGAGCTAGAAAGAACATGCCTCGATGTCTAAGTCTATGTCTATGTCTATGTCTATGTACTGGAAGCCCATGAGGGTAGTTCCACTTCAAAGACAAGAGCTACTTTCTTTTTTTTTTTTTTTTTTTTTTTTTTTTTTTGGGCCACACCCAGCATTGCTCAGGGTTTATTCCTGGCTGTCTGCTCAGATATAGCTCCTGGCTGACACGGGGGACCATATGGGACACTGGGATTCGAACCAACCACCTTTGGTCCTGGATCGGCTGCTTGCAAGGCAAACGCCGCTGTGCTATCTCTCCGGGCCCAAGAGCTACTTTCAATGGTGCTGGAGAACTGAGCAAGAGGACATCTTTCTAGCTGGAACAGGATAATCTGCCTACCTGCATTATTTCATTCCAGCCTCGCAGAAACCTGTCCAGCCAGCTCATGCTATTCCTCCTGCACAGAAAAAAATGAAGCCAAACACATATAATCAAAGTGTGGAAGAAGGCAAGCCTGAAGTTCCTTCCATCCTGGCAACTGTGCAGGATTTGGAGGAGGGGAGAACACCTCCAGAGATGCCTTTGGTATCCAAGAGCTGCTGAGGAAACAGAACAAGATAGTCTTAAGAGGCTTACCGAATAAGGCTCACTCTATCGAATCCAGAGCCAAATATAGCATGGTCTTGCCCTTGACCATGGCCTAATGGAACATATCTGTTATCAATGGCCTCAGCTGATGAGACTGCACAGGCTCCCAGCTATTTGCAGAGCAGCTGCTGTGGACTTGGAGACTAGATAGCCAAGACTATCCAGTAAGGAAACAGTGCTTAAGGTAAGGCCATCTCCATCAATGGCAGACTTCCCCACCTGAGACTGCACCCTCAAATGGGTGACCCCTTTTGGGGTCATCTTCATTTTCCTCATCTTCATTTCCTCATTAGCTGATTCTAGTGCAAGTTTCTTGATTTCCACATTGCATTTCTTCATTAGTTGGCTTTTATGAGGCACCTTCAATGAAAGGCTAGAGAAATATAGTAAATATAAGCTAAGTCATCAAAAGAGAGAAAATTTATGAGATTTGGAAATTTATGAGATTTCAACTGAACTTATTAAAATACAATCTCTTGTCTATCTTAAATAAAATCAAGTCAAAGGGCACTTTCAAAGTAGAATCTTATTGATCCTATACTCCATGAGAGATAGCACAGGGGCTCACATGCTGACTTTGCATACAGCTAACCTGAGTTCAAGTTCCAGCACCACAATGTTCCCTGAGCACAAATTCAGGATTAACCCCTAATCACAGGCTGGATGCAGCCCTCAATTCAAATAAGTAAACATTCATGAAGCAACTGTCAAATGCTAGACTCCCTACCTTGGAGGAAAGATGTGCAGAGCTATCAGCAGAGCTAAAGGAGAGGCTAGGCCTTTGTGAGCAAGAGCATGATGGGAACACAGAGGTAGACCTCACCCAGTCACATGGAGTCAGGTATGGCAAGGTCTGGACTGGAAACGAAAGGCCCTTTTAGAGAGATTCAAACAGATGGACCACTTATACCTTGAGCCAAGATACACTCATAGAGAATAGTTGTCAAGCCCTGCATAATAGGCAATGAAGGACAGTGAAGACTAAAGAACAACAGAAGACCTCATTCCTTGAGGCACCTGACTTGCTACCCAAGTATGTTCTTAAATCCAGGTGTGTTAGAAAGCTCCTGAGTGAAGAAAATGAAGACAACAGAGCTAGGCAATGTGAGTCCACAAAAACTATACTGGAGCCAAATACCTGCAGAGTTGAATTTTTCTATTTTTATCAACAAATAAAAGTGTAAAATGGTTTTCAGAAAGAATCAGAAAGAGAAGAAGCTCAGCAAGGAGAGTCCTCCCAGATGGGCAAAGAATCCCAGGACAGAGAGTCCTCCCAGATGGATAGTACAATCCTGAGTCAGGCTTGCATGGGAGAAACTAAGATAGGTTGAGGGAGAAATAATTCTGGGTGAGTTTTTCCAATGGGCAAGATTCACAGTTACCAGGGTACTGGGCAGAGGCAGAGAGGGGGTTGTTTCTGTCATGGGAAAGAATCAGCCCTAAACCAAGAACTAGTCCCAACCTGCTATAAAATCTGAAAAGTAAGTCCCCCCCCAACCAGGATTAACTGATTCTAAGCTACTAAACTACATCTCAGAACAAAATGCACTTCCAGAGAAACAGTAATCCAACTTTTCTCCAAGGATCATGCACAGCCTCAGGCATTTGCAAGGCAGGCAAAAATGAGGAAAATAAAAAAGGAGGACTAAGGAAGGAAAATGGGAGAAAAGGCTCATTAGAACTGATCTTGATAACAAAATTATAGATATTAAAATGGTTCTATACTCTATCATCCAAATGTTCAAATAGTAAATAAAGGCAATGAAGACCAAAAGAAGACCAAACTTGTAGAGATGAAATCTAGAATTCTGACCCTTATTGGTCTAAGTTTTGATCATTCCATTTGCTTTTGTGTTGTAACAAACCATACAAAGTAAATGCATTTGTACCTGTAAAGGGATAGACTGGAGTGTTGGGTGGGAACCTGGGGACATTGGTGGAAGGTCACACTTGTGTTGGAATTGATGTTGGAATACTGAATGCATGAAACAAATACATTATGACAACTTGGTAAATCATGGTTTATAATAAAAATTTAAAAAATAAATCTAGAATTAGGAGATGAAACATGCATTAGATCATAATGGTTTCCCCAGGCACCATCAAAGTGACCCGAGCACTGAGCCAGATGTTCCTAAACACCTTGCTGGCTATGCCTCACCTACATTCCCCCCCAAAAAAAAATCCACATTTTTTTCCTTATTCATAAGTCATCATTTATTAAACAACATTTATGTGCAAGATACCAGATACACTTAAGCACATTCTAGTTATACCCTTGATGAGTCCATAATCCTGAGAAGGAAAAAGAGAGAACTGACTATGTTGTAAAACATGTTCTTAAGGACAGGAAACCAATAAAACAAGATGAAACTCACTGGGGAGAGAGCAGCCACCAAACCAAATCTCTCCAACCTGGGAGACTTTAGCTTAGAGGCAGAGCCTCTGGGACATAAAGTCGTGAGTCCCATCCCATGGACAGTCCCGGTAATACTGCCACTGTTTTTGTCAGCAATATCACGTGTCACATCTCTAATACACCTGTGAAAATGTGTGCTAAAGTATCATTATTAAGAGCTCATACTTGAGTCATTATGGCCACCTTGGCCAAAGGAAGTGGAACATCAATGGTCAAGGAAAGGACGAATGAATAAATGAGTGAACGAAGTCTCCGAATTGTCTTGCTTCCAGATCTGGTGCCCAAAATCGCTGCTGGCGAAGTAGTAGGAAATGCTTCCTGGGCTGGAGGTGTGGAGCCCAAGAGATTTTCACTGGGTTTCATTACACTAATCCACATGAGGAAGCCAGGAACATGGTTGCTCCCGGCAATCGGCCGCACCTACATACATAGTGCTAAGAAGGGGCCAGGCCCTGACTAGTTCTTTGGAGATGGACTTAAATGACTGGGCTGCAGGACAGTAATATGTGCCTTAGAATAAAACTTTAGTAAGTAAAAACAAACTCAAAGCCTGAGGCTGGTGATTTGGCAAAGACACAGGCTGTTTCTTCCAGAGCCAACAGCCATTGGGTACTTTGAGTTAGGCAAAGCTAAATGATCTCAGAGCCCAATACTCACAAAGCAAAAGCACAGAGATCCAGACTAAGGAAGAGAGAGGCATGTGGGGGTAATGCCCCAAAACAACAGTGCTTTCACACCCAGCCACTGGGAGAAAACACTTGTACATTTCCTGTTGACAAAAGGTTAATATCCAGTATCTATGAAGAACTCTCAGCTCAGCTTTGTAACCAACATAAGCAGCCTAAATAAAGATGCTAATGCCCATAGTAGCTACTTTTCCAAAGAAGAAAAATACCCATAGTTGTATGGTAAAATACTCTATATCTCTCATTTGATCATAACCCAGATATCACTTCTCATTCTAAATGCATGGCACCCTCTTTATTAACAGTAGTGTAAACCACAGTGTCAAAAAGGAGAGAGAGAGAGAGAGAGAGAGCCAGAGAGAGCCAGAGAGAGAGAGAGAGAGCCAGAGAGAGCCAGAGAGAGCCAGAGAGAGAGAGAGAGAGAGAGAGAGAGAGAGAGAGAGAGAGAGAGAGAGAGAGAGAGAGAGAGAGAAGTAAAATGCCCACCCAAGAAGCAGGCAGCAGAGAAGGGCAGTTGGGAGGGAATGGGTGAGAGAGCAACTGTGAACAATGATGGCAGGAAATGCTCACTGGTGAAGGTTGTTGTACATTGTTTGACTGTAACTCAATCATGAACAAATTTATCTGTGAGAGAAAAACTGTATTATGAACAACCTTGCAACCACAGTGTTTAAATAAAAATTTTTTAAATAGCCCAGAGCAAATAAGATTGGAATCCAGAGTTAACAAGGCTATAAATTAGCATAGCCACTTTGGAAAATGGCATAAAAGATGCCTGGAAAAATATATGAAATGGGGGGGGGTAGTAGGGGGAAGCAAGCAATGCATCCTTGAACACTGGCATTTAACCAAACAGCCCAGTTGGCCAAGTATTGCCAGGAGAGACTCCCAGATTCCCAGGCTACAGCTTTGGAAGCTTCCCCAAATGGAATTTCCCTGTCATCTAGCAATATTCCTCTTAGACATTTATCCCAAGGATATGAAAACACTTATTTCCAAGAGCATTTGCACGTCTGTGTTCATAGCAGCAATATCCAAACGAGCCAAGAGCTGGAATTCAACCTAGACATTCTCCTTGGATAGATAACCCAACCAAAAAGCTGTGGCCTATGCATTCAATGAAATATATTTAAAACAAAAAATGAAATGCCCCTTTTGTTCGAAAATAGATAGAACTTGAGTTGTGTATGCTGAGTGAAATGAAGGAATGAAATCTGTGAGGGAAAAAAAATGCCGAAAGCAAAAGGCAAGTAAAAAACAAAATTCACTCCTAGACTCTGAAAACCTATGACATTCATCAGAGAGGGGGGACCTTCCTGGACTTTAGTGATGGCAAAGATGAGGACCATACCCTTGGGGAGGTAGAGAAGCTACATCCTAACAACCCTATTGTCAACCAGCAATAAGTTAGAGTTCATATTTTTTTGGGGGGGGC